>NC_135229.1:655000-657500 GCF_052324685.1 Brachyhypopomus gauderio | reverse complement strand
GCGCACACACACACACACACACACACACAGATGCGCACACACACAGATGCGCACACACACAGATGCGCACACACACAGATGCGCACACACACACACGCACACATACACACACCCACACACACTCCTCACACAAACACACACACCATACCTGTAGATGCTTATATGAGGGGAGAGCGGTCTGTTGAGTTGGGCATTTTTGGCCCAGTATTTGGTCATCTCATCCTTTGCTGTAGTTCCCATGGGAACAGCACTACACAGGTACAACAGAGCAGAGTGTCTGGGTTTGGACTCGCCAACAAACTTACAAGTTCTTCAGTGAAAACATGGAATCAAGTGAGAGAGAGAGAGCAGCATGCCAAGTTCTATATATGTTCTCACACACACACACACACACACACACACACACACACACAATACTCACAGTCTGTAGACCACACCAAAGTGTGTCCGTGCTGAACACAGACCCTGCCGAGTTGCTGTCCTAGCAAATGGACACAGAACACATTCATTATTGTTATTAACGTAAGCCCTGAAATCTGTCACTGAATCTAAGGTTTCGCACAGATCCAATGATAACACAAAGTTTATAAATGTCCTACACCTCCATTTGGTGTGTTTAATTTGAATTAAAACACCTCCTGAGAATCCCTGCGAACAGCACCGTGTGCTGGTGTCTCACAAACCCTGTTCAGTCTCCAGGGCTTCACACAGTACAGGACAGACACCCTGATCCAGAGCGACCTACATATTTATCAGGTTAACAGTGCAGGTTCCTGGGACCTGAACCCATAACCCTGACAGCTAGAGGACTGGAGACCTGCGAGGAGCCCTGTGCATTTCCAACTGGACACCCGTCATTAACACAGCTGAGTGTTAGGGTTCGTGTGTTAGGGCTAGTGTTAATGTGTTAGTATTTGTGTGTTAGGGTTAGTGTGTTAGTATTCGTGTGTTAGGGTTAGTGTGTTAGGGCTAGTGTTAGTGTGTTAGTATTCGTGTGTTAGGATTAGTGTGTTAGGGCTAGTGTTAGTGTGTTAGTATTCATGTGTTAGGGTTAGTGGTAGTGTGTTAGGGCTAGTGTTAGTATTCGTGTTAGGGCTAGTGTTAGTGTGTTAGTATCCGTGTGTTAGGGCTAGTGTTAGTGTATTAGTATTCGTGTGTTAGGGTTAATGGTAGTGTGTTAGGGCTAGTGTGTTAGGGTTAATGGTAGTGTGTTAGGGCTAGTGTGTTAGGGCTAGTGTGTTAGGGCTAGTGTGTTAGGGCTAGTGTGTTAGGGCTAGTGTGTTAGGGCTAGTGTGTTAGGGCTAGTGTTAGTGTGTTAGTATTCGTGTGTTAGGGCTAGTGTTAGTGTGTTAGGGCTAGTGTTAGTGTGTTAGGCTGAGATCATAACAGCCCAACCCGAGACGTCCACCTACACTGGCAACTACCTGCGCAGCTAGCTAGTTCAATAGCTAACTCCACATTTAAATAGTCCGCTTTGAAATGTGTTTCACAGTTAAACCTGACGGACATTCAAACGGGAAGAAATCCGCGCGGCATGCGGTTCAACCTCCCGAAACAGAGTAACAGAACGAGTCGGATAAGATGTCACTGTACACTGACCTTAGAATCAACGCCATGTTGTCCAAGATGCGGAAGTGACGTTTGCATTTGCGGAAGTGACGTTTGCGTTTACGGAAGCGCGAGTTGCGCGCGCGTTCGAGTTTTGAAGCAGCTCTTCACAGATCAGCTCGGATCTTCACTGGATCTTCCCCGATAAAAAACAATATATAAAAAACTAAAATTAATTAAATAAAAAGTAAATAAAACGTTACTTATTATTATTATTATTATTATTATTATTATTCCATTGTGTTGTAGGCAATGAAAATACTGGGAAAAAACAGATTTTCTCTCTCTTTTTCGCCCCCGAGCACAAAGCATTGAAATCCTCTTTATTTTCAAATAACTTCTGGCACTCTCTCTGAACTGATCACCTAAACGTGGTTCAGCTGTTCAGAGCTTCTCTTATTTCTGATTGGCTCATTGAGGCATTTAAATGTGCCCAGGACAGTAGATAGTGTCTAATCACAAACAGGACAGGTAGATTTAAGGAGACTGGTGTATCTAAACAAATCATAGACCTGAATTACATACGAATGTTACTGTAGGTTAACTCTTAAGTGACGTTCTGACTATTTGAAGACACATTCACATTTATTTGTATTACTTTACCTCATGATTCAGTTTAAGCCAGAATCGGCTGTGCAGTCATTTACCACCAGAACCAGCAGTTCTCACCTTGATAGCAAAATATCTGTATAATACTATAGGCCTACTATTAAGTGTGTGTACTATAGGCCTACTATTATGTGTGTGTATTATAGGCCTACTATTAA
This sequence comes from Brachyhypopomus gauderio, assembly GCF_052324685.1. NCBI lineage: Eukaryota > Metazoa > Chordata > Actinopteri > Gymnotiformes > Hypopomidae > Brachyhypopomus > Brachyhypopomus gauderio. The sequence goes on along the minus strand of NC_135229.1, from coordinate 655,125 downwards.
GTGTGTGTACTATAGGCCTACTATTAAGTGTGTGTACTATAGGCCTACTATTATGTGTGTGTACTATAGGCCTACTATTAAGTGTGTGTACTATAGGCCTACTATTAAGTGTGTGTACTATAGGC
>NC_135229.1:645000-652500 GCF_052324685.1 Brachyhypopomus gauderio | reverse complement strand
GTTGTTTCATCATAACTGTAGGTGTCTGTCTTGTGATTTGTGTACATAACTCTGTTGTTTTCAAACTCTAGACAATCTAAATTCCCATTTGTTCAGTTTGTGAATCCTAGCAGATAACCGAATAATAATTTAAGAATTTTCCATCTGATCTGCTGTGAGGTCCTGCACTTTCTCCTTAAAACACACACACACACAACACAAAAGCAGCTTCATGAACACCATCAACACAACACCATCAGCACATCAACACAACATCTACACAACACCATCAACACAACACCATCTACACAACACCATCAACACAACACCATCTACACAACACCATCAACACCACACCATCAAAACAACACCATCAACACAACACCATCAGCACATCAACACAACATCTACACAACACCATCAACACAACATCATCTACACAACACCATCTACACCACACCATCAAAACAACACCATCTACACAACACCATCAAAACAACACCATCTACACAACACCATCTACACCACACCATCAAAACAACACCATCTACACAACACCATCAACACAACACCATCAACACACCATCTACACCACACCATCAAAACAACACCATCTACACAACACCATCAACACAACACCATCTACACAACACCATCTACACCACACCATCAAAACAACACCATCTACACAACACCATCAAAACAACACCATCTACACAACACCATCTACACCACACCATCAAAACAACACCATCTACACAACACCATCAAAACAACACCATCAACACACCATCTACACCACACCATCAAAACAACACCATCTACACAACACCATCTACACAACACCATCTACACCACACCATCAAAACAACACCATCTACACAACACCATCAATACAACACCATCTACACCACACCATCAACACAACACCATCTACACAACACCATCTACACCACACCATCAACACAACACCATCTACACAACACCATCAATACAACACCATCTACACCACACCATCAACACAACACCATCAATACAACACCATCAATACAACACCATCTACACCACACCATCAATACAACACCATCAGCACACCATCAACACAACACTATCAACAAAACACCATTAACACAACACCATCAACCACAACACCATCAATACAACACCATCTACACCACACCGTCACACCATCAACAACACCATCTACACAACAGCAACAACACAACACCATCAATACATCAACACACCATCTTCACAACATCAACACAACACCATCTACATAACATCAACACAACACCATCAACACAACACCATCTACACCACACCATCAATACAACACCATCAATACAATGCTATCAACACATCATTTACACAACACCATCATCACAACACTAATCAATACAACATCAACACAGTAGCATCAACACATGTGGGTATGGCACACTTTACATTAGTGAACAGAAGACAGACATTAACATAAAAATATTACATTAACATAAAGTCAAACAGTAGCACAACAACGTCAAAACTTAACACAACAAAGTAAATGCATTTCGGAAAATTACTGTGTTCCTTCATACAGGGAGACGGTGTTCAACAGATACATCAAACAATCCAAAGGTTTTTTTAAATGTCCTTTAATTTCATTCTCACGCCTGTACCACAGCATTTCTGACACAGTCCTGAAAGTCCTGAAGGTGTCTAGCAGCAGAAGAACATTACAGCTGGCCCGAATTAAACTCTCTTTATCATACTGAGTTATGACTACTGTCAAAGATTTCACACAGAAATATGATGCTTAAAAAATCTAATAAAATGTGGCATGACATTTGATATTCAAGCAATAGTAGAACCAACCACATGTCTGAAGAAGAAAAACCCTCTCAGCTCCTCTAAGATGTCTGCTGCCTTCATAACGAATGAGTAGGACAAGACAGTCAGCTTCAGGACAGCTTAACACTCCAGCCGCAGGACCCCAGGACGAACCACTAATACTAATACAGATGCTGTAAGATAAACAGCATGTACACACATACAAATATGCACACACATTGTGTAAATACATACAGCATGTACACACTCACAAACATTGAGACGTTTATATTTCTTAGCTTTGATTTAATTTATATATATGTGTCTCACTCAACCTCACACACATCCTCAGGAACACACACAAAACATTTGTTGGTAAATATTTGTTGATCAATAGTAGGTCTCCTTCTCCATCCATCCTGTAAATGAAACAGTAGAAATGACTAAACTTCATTAGCATTGTGTTCAGGAGAAAGAAAGGACAAATTGTTCAGGATTATTTGTGGAGTCATAACAGATTAAGTAAATTAACCTGCAGTGTTATTGTGGAGAAAACACTTTAGGATTAAACTGAAATATTAGTGTTAAGTTTACGATGTTTAGCTGAACTGCAGTTTTTATGTTGAATATACTTTTGAATGAAACTGAAATGTTAGTGTTGAGTAAGTGTTCAGTGTTGAATAAATGCTGGTCTACGTGAAGCAGGTAACTCACCTCCAGGATATCTGCGCAGAATCAACTTACGAACCTCATCATAGACAAAGATGAGCAAACTGTACGGCATAGCACAGAACCACCAGAACAGCCTGGGGAGGGAGAGAGAGAGAGAGAGAAAGAGAGAGAAAGAGAGAGAGAGAGAGAGAGGGGGGGGGGGGGGAGAGAGAGAGAGAGAAAGAGAGAGAGGGGGGGGGGAGAGAGAGAGAATTATTATGGTTACTATTAATACTTTTACCACTATTATTATCATAATTATTATTATAAATATTAGTTATGGAAGCAGTGGTGGATAATGTAATTGTAATGACAATATAGTCACTATTTTACTTTATTATAATTCTACTTTACTATGTTATTTTATTATATTTTACCATTGTATGTACCCTATGCTTTGGCAATACAAATGTACATATTTGTCATGCCAATAAAGCACCATTGAATTGAATTTAATTGAGAGAGAGAGAGAGAGAGAGAGAGAGAAAGAGAGAGAGAGAGAGGGAGATAGAGTGAGGGAAACATAGAGGGAGAGACCCATCTCCCCAAATCACTGAACTACAGTGTTACAGTGAACTACGGTGTTAAACTGAACTACGGTGTTACATCCAACATTCACAGTGATTCTCCACCTTCTGGGGACATTTGTGTGATGGGCACTTAATGATTTAAGGAAACTCAGTTCTGGTATATTTGTATAATAGTATGTGTGTGTGTGTGTGTGTGTGTGTTAGAGTGTGTGTGTTTTTGTGTGTCTATGTGTGTTAGAGTGTGTGAGTGTGTGTGTGTGTGTGTGTGTGTATGTGTGTGTGTGTGTGTGTGTGTGTGTGTGTGTGTGTGTGAGTGTGTGAGTGTGAGTGTGTGAGTGTGAGTGTGTGAGTGTGAGTGTGTGTGTGTGTGTGTGTGTGTGTGTGTGTGTGTGTGTGTGTGTGTGTGTGTGTGTGTGTGTGTTACTTGAGTGGGAACATGCGCAGTGCGACATCCATCCCAGGGCAGTAAGACAGGAACGCTGCCAGTGCCGTCTCAGCGAACAGACCGAAGATTAAGATCTTGTTCCTAAAGGACAGAGAGGATCCAGTCAGTATATTAACACACGGTGCACATTAACATATTTGCAGCAAACAAAATCCTAGAACATAAACTATTCAGACACCAAGTAGGCACGTCAGGTCTAGCTGAGACTCGTCAGGGGCGGCGTCCTAATATTCTAATGAGCATGTTTAATGAGCATGTTTAATGAGCATGTTTAATGAGTCACAGTCTGCTTCTCTACTCCAGCAGTGATGAACACAACAGCGCGAGGATAATGAGAATCACTCGTACATGTACCAACATGCTAATAGGTCTGACTTCACAACACACACCACAACCTCACGAGGTCTGACTTCACAACACACACCACTCCCTCATGAGGTCTGACTTCACAACACACACCACAACCTCACGAGGTCTGACTTCACAACACACACCACTCCTTCATGAGGTCTGACTTCACAACACACACCACAACCTCACAAGGTCTGACTTCACAACACACACCACAACCTCATGAGGTCTCACTTCACAACACACACCACTCCCTCATGAGGTCTCACTTCACAACACACACCACAACCTCATGAGGTCTGACTTCACAACACACACCATACCCTCACGAGGTCTCACTTCACAACACACACCACTCTCTCATGAGGTCTGACTTCACAACACACACCACAACCTCATGAGGTCTCACTTCACAACACACACCACAACCTCATGAGGTCTCACTTCACAACACACACCACGCCCTCATGAGGTCTGACTTCACAACACACACCACAACCTCATGAGGTCTGACTTCACAACACACACCACACCCTCACGAGGTCTCACTTCACAACACACACCACAACCTCATGAGGTCTCACTTCACAACACACACCACACCCTCACGAGGTCTCACTTCACAACACACACCACAATCTCATGAGGTCTCACTTCACAACACACACCACACCCTCACGAGGTCTCACTTCACAACACACACCACTCTCTCATGAGGTCTGACTTCACAACACACACCACAACCTCATGAGGTCTCACTTCACAACACACACCACAACCTCATGAGGTCTCACTTCACAACACACACCACGCCCTCATGAGGTCTGACTTCACAACACACACCACAACCTCATGAGGTCTGACTTCACAACACACACCACACCCTCACGAGGTCTCACTTCACAACACACACCACAACCTCATGAGGTCTCACTTCACAACACACACCACACCCTCACGAGGTCTCACTTCACAACACACACCACAATCTCATGAGGTCTCACTTCACAACACACACCACACCCTCACGAGGTCTCACTTCACAACACACACCACAACCTCATGAGGTCTGACTTCACAACACACACCACACCCTCACGAGGTCTCACTTCACAACACACACCACAACCTCATGAGGTCTCACTTCACAACACACACCACACCCTCACGAGGTCTCACTTCACAACACACACCACAACCTCATGAGGTCTCACTTCACAACACACACCACACCCTCACGAGGTCTCACTTCACAACACACACCACAACCTCACAAGGTCTCACTTCACAACACACACCCCAAGCTCATGAGCTCTTCACGAGGGTCATCAGGTGGACACCTCCCCTTATCTGTGTTTTTCTGTGTTAAGCAACTCACACCTCCAGGGGGCACTACAGTGAGGTTTGGTGTACCAGCCCAACTTCTGTTCAGGCTCACCTTTAACCTTTAACCCCTCACCAAACCCCCAACGGTCTCCCTGCTGAGGTTGTAACCGCCCCCATAGCCCCACTAACACCAGTAATGCCACCAGGAACACAACAATTATAAAGGGAGATAGCGATGGAGTTTTGGGTTTCATTTTCTATCAGTATAACTCCTCTTTCTCTCCATCTCTCTTCCTCCCTCTCTCTGCCCCCCCCCTCTCTGTCTCTCTCTTTCGCTTTCATCTCTCTTTCTTTCTTTCTTTCTCTTTCTTTATCTCTCTCTCTCCATCTCTCTCTTCCTCTCTCCATCTCTCACATACCTCATCCCCTGCTGGAAGACAGAGTTCCTGCGTGTTTTGCAGATGATTAGGTCGGCCCACTGCACCACCACGATGCTGACGAAGAAGGCTGTGTGACACGTGAACTCCACCGTCTTCCTCTGCTCATAGGTCTGCTCACACACACACACACACACGCACGCACGCACGCACGCACGCACGCACGCACGCATGCACGCGCACACACACACACACGTGATTCTGAGGCTTTCTTGTGTTAATGTGTATTACAATGTGAGTAAGCTTAAAAGTGTGCTTCTGATGTGAGTAAGCTTGTATTTGTATGTTTATGTGTGTATGTACCTGTATGTTTGCATGTGTGTATGTACTTGTACACGTGTGTGTGTGTGTGTGTGTGTGTGTATGTGTGTGTGTGTGTGTGTGTGTTAGTGTGTGTGTGTGTGTGTGTGTGTGTGTGTGTTAGTGTGTGTGTTAGTGTGTGTGTGTTTGTGTGTGTGTGTGTGTGTTAGTGTGTGTGTGTGTGTGTATGTGTGTTAGTGTGTGTGTGTGTGTCTGTGTGTGTGTTAGTGTGTGTGTGTGTGTGTGTGTTAGTGTGTGTGTGTGTGTGTGTGTATGTGTGTTAGTGTGTGTGTGTGTGTCTGTGTGTGTGTTAGTGTGTGTGTGTGTGTGTGTGTGTGTGTGTGTGTGTGTGTGTGTGTGTGTGTTAGTGTGTGTACCCATTGCTGTCCGTAGGTGTCCTCGACGTCCATGACGTTGCGATCATCCCAGTCTACTCGCAGCCCCAGAAGGTGGCGAGGGAGGAAACCATTCTCCGCCAGGACAACAAAGTAAGTGAAGAAGCCAGCCAGGGCCTGGATCATACCTGCACATCAGACATCAGACCTGCACATCAGACATCAGACCTGCACATTAGACATCAGACCTGCACATCAGACATCAGACCTGCACATCAGACATCAGACCTGCACATTAGACATCAGACCTGCAAATCAGACATCAGACCTGCAGATCACACGTCAGACCTGCACATCACACGTCAGACCTGCACATCAGACATCAGACCTGCACATCAGACATCAGACCTGCAAATCAGACATCAGACCTGCACATCAGACATCAGACCTGCAAATCAGACATCAGACCTGCAGATCACACGTCAGACCTGCACATCAGACATCAGACCTGCACATTAGACATCAGACCTGCAAATCAGACATCAGACCTGCAGATCACACGTCAGACCTGCACATCAGACATCAGACCTGCAAATCAGACATCAGGCCTGCAGATCACACGTCAGACCTGCACATCAGACATCAGACCTGCAGATCAGACATCAGACCTGCACATCAGACATCAGACCTGCACATTAGACATCAGACCTGCAAATCAGACATCAGGCCTGCAGATCACACGTCAGACCTGCACATCAGACATCAGACCTGCACATCAGACATCATACCTGCAAATCAGACATCAGACCTGCAGATCACACGTCAGACCTGCACATCAGACATCAGACCTGCACATCAGACATCAGACCTGCACATCAGACATCATACCTGCAGATCACACGTCAGACCTACACATCAGACATCAGACCTGCAGAACACAGATCAGACCTGCAGAACACATCAGACCTGAACATCCACACATCAGACCTGTAGAGCACAGATCAGACCTGCACACCCACTCTTATAACTGTGTAAGTACCTGCAGCCCAACACACATTACTGACTACAGACCAACACTAATGCATTACTGACCACAGACCAACACTAATGCATTACTGACCACAGACCAACACTAATGCATTACTGACTACAGACCAACACTAATGCATTACTGACCATAAACCAACACTAATGCATTACTGACTACAGACCAACACTAATGCATTACTGACTTCAGACCAACACTAATGCATTACTGACTTCAGACCAACACT
>NC_135229.1:615000-630000 GCF_052324685.1 Brachyhypopomus gauderio | reverse complement strand
CATGTTCCGTGTGGCCCAAACTGGATTGTGAAATAGTGGAGGAGTCACACAGTACTACAGAATACAACTCTACATACGTGGAGTGTGAGAGTGAGTGTGAGCGTGTGAGAGAGGGCACACCCTGCTCCAGTGTGCCCCACTGGTGAAGTGTGGTGTGTACTTGTGAACAGTTCCAGTTCCAGTACAGACCAAGACGTCTGGCTGACCTGAGGCACCATGTTCTTGAACGAGTCCATGATGCGTGAACTCTTGGACTCCTGGTAGTAGGAGAAGCAGCCGGTGATGATGACCACAGCAGAGAGGACGACTCCCAGATACAACTGGAGGAGGGAGAGAGAGAGAGGGAGAGATGGAGGGAGGAGGGGGAGAGGGGGGAGGTGAGGGAGGGGGGGAGGTGAGGGAGAGAGAGAGAGGAAGGTGAGGGGGAGGCAGAATGTGACAGATATTCAGTAACTGACTAATGCCACTAATGGTTCGAGCGGGTCATGTTTTGGGTCATATGGTTTGGGTCAAATGGTTTGGGTCATATAGTTTGGGTCAAATGGTTTGGGTCATATGGTTTGGGTCATATGGTTTGGGTCATATGGTTTGGATCATATGGTTTGGGTCATATAGTTTGGGTCATATGGTTTGGGTCATATGGTTTGGGTCATATATTTTGGGTCATATGGTTTGGGTCATATATTTTGGGTCATATGGTTTGGGTCATATGGTTTGGATCATATGGTTTGGGTCATATATTTTGGGTCATATGGTTTGGGTCATATGGTTTGGATCATATGGTTTGGGTCATATAGTTTGGGTCAAATGGTTTGGGTCATATAGTTTGAGCCATATGGTTTGGGTCATATGGTTTGAGTCATATAGTTTTGGTCATATAGTTTGAGTCATATGGTTTGGGTCATATGGTTTGGGTCATATATTTTGGGTCATATATTTTGGGTCATATGGTTTGGGTCATATGGTTTGGATCATATGGTTTGGGTCATATAGTTTGGGTCAAATGGTTTGGGTCATACGGTTTGGGTCATACAGTTTGGGTCATACGGTTTGGGTCATACAGTTTGGGTCATGTTACACTGAAATTCTCTGTGCATGTTTTCTTAGTGGACATTGTATTCTTGTATGACCGGGTGGGTCATAACATCACATTACTGTCAGGCAGGTTTGGCACGTTTACTGAAGCCGTGACTCTGAAACGCTGGACTGTTGTGACACTGTTGTCACAGAACTCACACAGCCACGTTTACATTTACAGTAAAAACAGTGAGATTCTGTCACTGTGAATGTCAGAACTGCAGCAGTCTGTCACTGACTGGCTCATTTTCTCTAATACTGATTCTTAACTGCATGCAACATCCTCATTGGCTCCCTAAGAAAAGCACCCATGTTGTGATTGGCCAGAGTTGAGCTGTGCCCATGTTGTGATTGGCCAGAGCTGAGCTGGGCCCATGTTGTGATTGGCCAGAGCTGAGCTGGGCCCATGTTGTGATTGGCCAGAGCTGAGCTGGGCCCATGTTGTGATTGGTTTGGGCTGCACTCACGTTGTCTTTGGCTGGTTCATCCTCACTTGCAACCTGGATGCCGTAGGCGAAGAAACAGAGCAGCGCACCGATCCACAAGAGGACGGAGAAACCACCAAACAGCTGCTTGCAGAACTTCACCCACTCTGGGGTGGTGGGAGGCGGAGTCAGAGCGTTTGGCCCATCCCTTGCCAGGACCTCTGAGGCCCTCTTACTGGTCAGGCCCTGGGGGTGGGCAGGACCAAGTATATAAAGACAACCAATCAGACGTGACATGTTTATCACTGCATTTCATTGCCATGTACCTGTACTGAGCAATGACAATAAAGTTGAATCTATCTATCTATCTATCTATCTATCTATCTATCTATCTATCTATCTATCTATCTATCTATCTTATCAGACATGATGTGTTTTCAGAACTTAATCAGTCTGCCTGTGGCCAGTGACTCCAGTGTGGCTAGCACAACACACAGTGTTAACATGATGTATAATACCATTTATATTATGAATACTCAGTTTAAGGAGCAATCAGGATGTTTTTAGTCCTAAACAGGAACCTCGGTGTAATGTTTCATTATGTCTTCACTTCTTCTGCAAAGGACATCTGGCAGAAATTATGAGAACTTACTGTTCTGAAAATATGAGAACTGTCTGCTCAGTAACTGTGCATCTGGCATGAAACGTTATACACCTTGCTGATCACATTTACACAACTTTAAACAGTAAACTTAATTAAGTGTTTTACTGAATTACATGAACTAAAATAGACTGTATATATTTAAAGTACGCTCATATCTGGTTTTGGCTGTGGGTTGGTTTGTGTGATTTCATGGCATTGAAATGACTGCATATTTACTGGGAAAAGCAGTGACACTCATAGCCAATCACAGCCAATCACAGATATCACGTGATCACCGGCCTCAGCATCTGGGCTACTACCAAACTGCGGAGCGGCCTTAGGTCTGGGTAGACCTGGAGCACTGAGCCTGTCTGTCTGCCTGTCTGTCTGTCTGCCTGTCTGTCTGTCTGTCTGTCTGACTGTCTGTCTGGTAGGTGTGTGTTGGCTCACAGCAGCAGCTGAAGTAGATGTGATGGAGCAGTGAACACAGAACTTTACTGCACTTACTTTAGACAGATCCACCCCATAACGACTCGCTAGCTCAGGTAGAGAGAGTTTATGATCATCCTGCAGCAACACACACACACACACACACACACACACACACACACACAGAATTTTGTTCAGCAATAAACAGTTTAGTAATAAATATCACATATATATATATATATATATATATATATATATATATATATATATATATATATATATATATATATATATTTTATATATATATTCATGTGGAAATAGAAAAGACATACAATTTCACAAGAACACACACACACACACACACACACACACACACACACGGCATTTCCTTACCAAAGCAACTTCTTTCTTCAGATCATCTAAATTTTTCTTTTTTTCATCAGAACCGCTTCCACTACCATACTGAGGAGAGAAAGAAGAAGAGAGTGAGAAGGAGAGAGATGGAGAGAGAGAGAGAGGGAGAGAGAAATGGGGAGGGAAAGAGGAAAAGGAGAGAGAGAAGAAAAGAAAGCTATATATGAAGATATGATGTACACAGTAACATTTTTGTAAATGAAATGTTGATTTTATCATGTTAGACTAAGATCATGTTTCACCAAACACAATGACATTTTGCAACAACTCAGGATATTAAATCCTGTACAGAAGACCTAATTCAGCACGCGTCACACTATTATAGGAGACAGTCTGAAGGGCTTCAGGCGGTGAAAGAATCATTTTGGGAGGGAATGCTGTCGGATTTCTGCGATCGGTCTCACTGCCTTCCTGACAGAAGACAGTGATTCTTTTGCTTTGGATCTTGCGTGTGTTATTTTATTATTTCTAAGAGCGTTATAGCGTTTGTAATCATGGTAGCGTTTATAATCTGTATGAATACATGAACAGACGTCAGGAGGACGGAGTTCAGCTTTTGTCCTCCACCGAAAGACGTCACATTTGGAAATCTGAAGAGTTTAGTGAAGAGATTTTAGATTGTAGACTAGTTTGATAAAATATGTAAATACTTTAGCTTTGACATTTGCTGACCGTGTAATTTTCTTCTATTTAGCCATGTTACCAAAAAGAAAACTTATAAGTTACATAAATAACAAAAGCTATTTATATTTGATGTCTTTAATAACACTTAATGTTTTTATAAAGGGCACACAAGGTTTCTACAAATTCCTATACCAGAATAGCAAAGAACAGCACCAGAGTATTTTGTGACCTGAGATTTCTAAATGACCTGGAGCTACATGGCAACCGTCACCTGGCCATGTTTGTGTGGGCCTGTCTGGAGATTATGGACCAGAACGCTCTACTCTTGAGTTTGGGATGAAGGTGTCGGACTAAGGAGTCGCGTTTCCTTAGAGGTCAAGATGGGTGAGAGTTATACCAGGAGTTTCAAATTAGTGTCAGGACATTTCTCCTTTTATTTTCTATAATTCCACTTAATTATAATGATACTAATACAGTTTAGAAAGTGTGTGTGCGTGTTTGGGGGGGTATAATGCTCTAGGAAGGAAATCTTCTATTTATAGATTTACAGATACTGGCAAAGAAGGAAAATAAAATCTAAATATAAACTCATATCAGGCAGCAGAGCAGTTACGAGCACTAGTAGGACAGGACTAGGACAGGACTAGGACAGGACTAGAACAGCCACCCAGTGTCTCTTACAGGAGAACGCATCCTCACGTTGAAATGCCATGAGGTTTAATGCAGTCATACTGTTACAAAATCATGAAGACATTAAATAGCACTTACAGTGTGTGTGTGTGTTTGTGTGTGTGTGTGTCTGTTTGTGTGTGTGTGTTTGTGTCTGTTTGAGAAGCAGGGTCTACTGGTAATGAGTTTATTTCGGATGTATTCTAGCCTTTCTTACTGTGCACAGTGAGCAAGAATAGCAGAGATGAGACCCAAGGGGGGGGGGGGGAGATAGATAGATAGATAGATAGAGAGAGAGAGAGTGAGAGAGAGAGAGAGAGAGAGAGAGAGAGAGAGAGAGAGAGAGAGAGAGAGAGAGAGAGAGACGTGGCCCATCATGATGGCACAAGAACGGGGAGACTGTCAAACCCAGACAGCCTGTTATCAAACATGACCATAAATTTAAAAAATTGCATCAAAACCTGTCAGCCTTGTCAGGCTCACATATCTTACACTACACTACCCACAAGCCCTGTCAGGCTCACATATCTTACGCTACACTACCCACAAGCCCTGTCAGGCTCACATATCTTACACTACACTACCCACAAGCCCTGTCAGGGTCACATATCTTACACTACACTACCCACAAGCCCTGTCAGGGTCACATATCTTACACTACACTACCCACAAGCCCTGTCAGGGTCACATATCTTATGCTACACTACCCACAAGCCCTGTCAGGCTCACATATCTTACACTACCCACAAGCCCTATCAGGGTCACAGTATAACTGCATATCTTACACTACACTAGCCAGATTCACAGTATAAGCATATACCTTATATCTACAAGCTCTGTCACAGAATAATATAGCAGCCTATATTCATTTCTTACTATTGTAGTTGTACACATATGCAAACTTAATCTTGTATCTTTAAGAAATATGATGTATATGGTATGGCAATAATAATAAAATCTGATGATCTCTTTAAGTTGTCATTATCTCATTATAAGATCGTTATGGTAGCACTGTACAATATATGAATTACCAATATATATATATATATATATATATAGGAGATGTAGTGTAGATGTAGTAGATGTAGTGTAGATGTAGTAGATGTAGTGTAGATGTAGCAGATGTAGTGTAGATGTAGTAGATGTAGTGTAGATGTAGTAGATGTAGTGTAGATGTAGTAGATGTAGTGTAGATGTAGCAGATGTAGTGTAGATGTAGTAGATGTAGCAGGCAGGAAGACTCACCCCTTTCCCCATGTTGTCAGATGGTGGAGACAGGAAGGTATGGATGTGTGTGTTCTCTCGCTCACACGTGTGAGGAATGACAGACACACACACTTTCTTTCTCCCTTTTAACGTGTTGGACCGCCTACGTCTGCCATTCGCTAAAAACACCCGCCACATGGTAACCTGAAGCTCCCCTACAGTCCTACACACACACGTGTACACACACACTCACATGTGTGCACACACACACACTCACACGTGTACACACACACTCACATGTGTGCACACACACACACACTCACACGTGTACACACACACTCACACGTGTACACACACTCACATGTGTGCACTCACACGTGTACACACACACTCACACGTGTACACACACACTCACACTTGTGCACACACACACACTCACACGTGTACACACACTCACGTGTGCACACTCACACGTGTACACACACACTCACACGTGTACACACACACTCACACGTGTGCACACACACACTCACACGTGTACACACACACTCACATGTGTGCACACGCACACTCACACGTGTACACACACACTCACACGTGTACACACACACTCACATGTGTGCACACACCCACACACACTCACACGTGTACACACACAATCACATGTGTGCACACGCACACTCACACGTGTACACACACTCACACGTGTACACACACACACACTCACATGTGCACACACACACACACTCACATGTGTACACACACACACATGTGCGCACACACACACGTGTACACACACACTCACACGTGTCCACACACACACTCATGTGTGCACACACACACACACACACACATGTGCGCACACACACACACGTGTACACACACACACTCACGTGTACACACACACTCACATGTGTGCACACGCACACTCACATGTGTACACACACACACTCACATGTGTGTGTGTTCTCTCGCTCACACGTGTGAGGAATGACAGACACACACACTTTCTTTCTCCCTTTTAACGTGTTGGACCGCCTACGTCTGCCACTCGCTAAAAACACCCGCCACATGGTAACCTGAAGCTCCCCTACAGTCCTACACACACACGTGTACACACACACTCACATGTGTGCACACACACACACTCACACGTGTACACACACACTCACATGTGTGCACACACACACACTCACACGTGTACACACACACTCACATGTGTGCACACGCTCACTCACACGTGTACACACACACTCACACGTGTACACACATACTCACATGTGTGCACACACACACACTCACACGTGTACACACACACTCACACGTGTACACACACTCACATGTGTGCACACTCACACGTGTACACACACACTCACACGTGTACACACACACTCACACTTGTGCACACACACACACACTCACACGTGTACACACACTCACGTGTGCACACTCACACACCCACACTCACACGTGTACACACACACTCACACTTGTGCACACACACACACTCACACGTGTACACACACACTCACATGTGTGCACACACACACACTCACACGTGTACACACACACTCACACGTGTACACACACTCACATGTGTGCACACTCACACGTGTACACACACACTCACACTTGTGCACACACACACACACACACTCACACGTGTACACACACACTCACATGTGTGCACACGCACACTCACACGTGTACACACACACTCACACGTGTACACACACACACTCACATGTGCACACACACACACACACTCACATGTGTACACACACACACACATGTGCGCACACACACACACGTGTACACACACACACTCACATGTGCGCACACACACACACACGTGTACACACACACACTCACATGTGTGCACACGCACACTCACATGTGTACACACACACTCACACGTGTATACACACACTCACATGTGTGCACACACACACACACACACTCACACGTACACACACACTCACACGTGTACACACACACTCACACGTGTACACACACTCACATGTGTGCACACGCACACTCACACGTGTACACACACACTCACACGTGTACACACACACTCACACGTGTGCACACACACACTCACATGTGTGCACACGCACACTCACACGTGTACACACACACACTCACATGTGTGCACACACCCACACGTGTACACACACACTCACATGTGTGCACATGCACACTCACATGTGTACACACACACTCACATGTGTACACACACACTCACACGTGTAGACACACACTCACATGTGTGCACACGCACACTCACACGTGTACACACACACTCACACGTGTACACACACACACACTCACATGTGCACACACACACACACACACTCACATGTGTACACACACACATGTGCGCACACACACACACGTGTACACACACACACTCACATGTGCGCACACACACACACGTGTACACACACACACTCACATGTGTGCACACGCACACTCACATGTGTACACACACACACTCACATGTGTGCACACACACACACACACACACACACACACACACATACACACACATACACACACACACACACACACACACTTTCTGTGGGACTGTGAGGTAGAGTGTGAGGTGTTAATAAAGTGACCCAGTCTGTCCTGAATCTCAGCTCTACGTTAGCAATCCAAATAATTAGACTTACACATATTTGTTACTATAGAATTAACATTTCTCAAACACTCACAAAAACATTTTGCCTCAGTGTGTGTCGCATGTGAGGACCATGTCAGTCATGTTTAATAAGTCAATATAAGAGATTAAGAAAACACCACAGCAATAATCCAGCCACAGAGAGGCTGTTGATGATCGTAAGTTAATCGCTAATGAGGCAGAGATTATATCCTGCAGGACTCCAGGAGTCCACAGAAGTCTGTTGCTGGGCAGGAATCAACCTTTGTGATTAAACCGTTTAAAATTGTGTTCCATTGCAAAGAGATTTGAAAGCTTCTCAGCACCCTGCAATGATCAAACCAAAAACCTTCAGACAAAAGGCACTTCACACCACCAGGGCAGTTAATCACACCCTGTTTATTACACACACACACACACACACACACACACACACACACACACACACACACACACACACACACACACACACACACAAATACACACACACACAGCAGATATGGGGGAAACTCTAGTCACTTCTGATTTTATTGATGTTTTTCTTAAATGACTATGATTTATTTTCTTTTTACACATTTTACAGAACAAAACAACTGATATTCTAGTTATGTTACCACCAAAACATAAAAACATAAAAAAAACTATTAGAAACTGTAAATAGCATATGAGGAAAGGAAATGTTATCAGAGAAACCAGACCAAAACATTTACAGGTGCATGATACATACAACATGGATACTGTCATGTTTTAATGCAGTTTTAATGGAGGGAAGCATATGGCTGTTCTGAACCTCTGATTAGATGCATAAAAAGCATCTGACTTCCAAAAGCCTTGGTGTGTAGCAACTACATTTCCCAAAAGCACCTTGCAATTCTAGTGTGTTCAACCACCTCCAACATTCCAGGTCAAAGGCCATCTGTGGCTCACAGGGTTATGCAGGGAGTTTTGGTGGGAGGGTCATACCTTGTGTGATTGTGATGGTTAATAGACTTTGGTTTAAGTTTTCACTCAAACATGAATTCACCCCTAGTCTCATATTATGAGCTTTTTTCCTGCCTTCTCAGTTTTCTCGCTACTTCCTCTCCCAAGGGGAGTACTTCCTGTAGCCTAGCATGCTAGCACCTTGATGAAACAAAAAAACAAAAACAAAGAGAAACAGCCATATGAGTCCTACCATGTCAGTCAAAACAAAGTTCAGATATAAATATAATTAAATACAATTACATTGCTGCTTCCCACACAAAGTCCAGTGTGCTGTTTCACTGCTTGTCATAACTAGCGTTAGCTACGGACAAGCACAGCCAGTTCTTCACCGTTCCTTCTGTTTTGTTGTCTTAATATCTTGATGGGTTACAGACATTTTTTTTTCGAACTCAACAAACATACACAAATAACGTGAAAACACGTATCTTTCACGGTCAGCAGAGAGCTAGGTGTATTAGCATTTTGACTTTGCCATCGTCAAGACGATGAGGCCTTTGTGGGCAGTAGGTGGCAGGAGTGAGCAGGAGTGAGCAGGAGTGAGGGATGGATGGAGGAGTGGAGTGGGGGACGTGAGTGTCTAATGGATGTGTGGAATGGACAGAGCACCTTCACCTCAGGACAGAAACAGATGGATGGAGGGTGAGAGTGAGACAACATGGGAAAATGGCAGAAATGAGGAGTTTGTAACAACTAAGTGTAGTGCACACATCTGTGTGTGTGTGTGTGTGTGTGTGTGTGTGTGTGTGTGTGTGTGTGTGTGTGTGTGTGTGTGTGTGTGTGTGTGTGTGTGTGTGTGCTAATATGGTGTATGTTCACTCTCTGGTAGCAGTATCAACGTCATTGTGTGGGTCTCAGTCACTGCAGTCAGAGCACCACACCCACACATGATAAACACACACATACACACACACACACACACACACACGCGCGCGCACACACACGAACACACACACATGCTAATGCACACAGAAATATAGCTAGTGTGTGTTACACCCCTACAGAACCAAAAATACCCCACATTGAGATTTTAACTACCCCTCCCTCTGAGTTCTGAGATAAATACTCCCACCCTCTGAGTTAGGGGTCAGCACCTCCACTTCCTGAGTGAGATTTTACTGCACATGAATATAAGATTCGTTCTGCAGATGTGGGGGGGGGGTCACGCTAGACTGTGGTGACAGAAAATATAATCACATGGTTAACGGAACAGAACATTCAGTGTGTGTCTGTGTGTGTGTGTGTGTGTGTGTGTGTGTGTGTGTGTGTGTGTGTGTGTGTGTTACTGTTGTGTTCTTATGATTAGCATTAAGAGCAGTTACTTTGAAGGGCCAGCCTATATTGAAACAGGAAGTGACATAAGAGTGACATCACCATGGGAACAGGTCATTATATGTGGATTATGAGAGATGAAGCAGAAAGAGGTGAGAGGCAGAAACAGGAAGAGAAGATGAAAGAGAAAAGAGAGAAAGAGAGAGAGAGAGAGAGGGAGGGGAGGGAGAAAAAGAAGAAATAGATTGTTAAAAAAGAATTTTCAGAGCAGCCCAAAAAAGACAGAGCATAATTTTCACATATCTGAACAGAATGAATAAATCAGAAAGTGGTCAGAGTGGTGTGTGTGTGTGTGTGTGTGTGTGTGTGTGTGTGTGTGTGTGTGTGTGTGTGTGTGTGCGCGCGCGCACGAAAGGGTGTATTTCTACATGTGTCCAGAGTTCTGAGTTAGAGAGTGACAGAGAGAAAGAAGAAAAATGTTACGCTTCACGGTTTTGCTGTCTGACTGTTCTGATTCATCTCATCAGAGAAGTGAATGAAGGTGTGTGTGTGTGTGTGTGTGTGTGTGTCTGCGTCGGCGTCGGGGGGGGGGGGGGGTGTATAGTACTAACAGAAAGGTTTGGTGCTCTAGACGTTTAAAATGTAAGGCTTTTTAATTTTCTGTTGACAGTGGTTTGTGTGAGTTTTGAGAGGGTCGTGTCAGTGGGGTTTGTATGGCAGGTCGAGAGATCTGGACATAATCACACACATCACATCTACACTCTAACAGGCTCCGCCCCACTCCTCCAGACTCCTCCCCCCCACACCCTCCCCCCTCCCCTCGCCCTAGCGCAGGGTGATTTTGTGGGCGAGGTCGGAGAGGGTGGAGAGGAGACGTGCAGGTCTCCTGACCTTCTCTCCCGCTATCTGCTCTTGTTTCATGAGCTCCAGTTCGATGGTCATGAGAACCCTGTCATCCCCGTGCTGCCTGCCCACCCCCGGTGCCTGGCCCTGGGCAGGGGGCTGTGGCTGTGCCCCCGTGCCCTCGCGCGCCAGCTCTCTGCTCTCCGACCACTATTTCTTATCCCTGCGAGACTCCTGCTTCTTCTTCTCAGACGCTGCTGCCTTCTGCTTGGCTGGATCCACCAGAGCAGACGCCTGGGGAGAGAGAGGGAGTGAGGGTGGGGGAGGATAGAGTCACTATGGCAGGAGAGAGGGAGAGAGAGAAAGAAAGAGAGAGAGAAAGAAGGAGAGAGGAGAAAAGAGACGGGGGAGGGGGCAGGAGGGAGGGGTTAAATATGGTGAAGGTGTGATGGTTAAGTGAGGGAGCAGAACCAGAACGAGGTAGTTTTGGTTACGGAAGCATAAGGAAGAGACGGAAAGAGAGATGGAAAAAGAGATGGAAAAAAGGTGAAAACGGAAGAACGAGCAGTTAGAAGGAGATGTAAACGAGGGGAACTTTTGGTTTCTGGAAGGGAGGACAAAACAGGAAGCCGTCAGTCAGTCCGAGAGAGAGACAGCATGACATCACAGCTCCTACACACGAAAGAACCCTCTGACATCTGACCTCTGACCCTTTAGAATGTATATGGAGGCTTTATTTACAGGAACATACATTAACATTGCAATGTGTAGTAATAGAATAAAGCCGATTGTAGCGCCCCCTATGGGTGAAATAAAGCCTATTATAGGGTCCCCTGTGGGTGATTAGACTGTGCCCATTAGGTTTTTGAGAACCATTTAGTTTGAGCATAAATTCAGTGGAATTTCTATTCTTCTATATATACATATACTTAAGATCTTCTGAGTTCTGACACTCCGACTGGGCTGAAATTGAACATTGAATCTTGGGTCACAGTAAACTATGTTTAAAACTTCTAACATGCCAAGACTTAAACAGAGAAATGATTTCCAGTGGCAGTAGAGACAGTGGCAGTCCCTAATCTGTTACTCGGTCACCTGACATTCTCGTTAAACTGGGAGAGTGGACAGGCGTCAGCAGACAGACAGACAGGAAGAGAGAGAGACAGGTGTGAAAGGAAAGAAGCACAGATTAGGGCTGACAGAAGGCAAACCACATATACACACGGGGTCAATGAGGAGAGAGAGAAGGAAGGAAAGAAAGAATGAGGAAAGGAAGAAACTATAGATGAGGATAGATACATTCTTCAGATCTAGACACAGGTGTTTCAGCCTGTTTGTCTGGAGTGTGTGAGAGGGAGTGTGGTGACTCTCCATGATTCCACTGTTAGTATTTATGTCAAGTAATAAAAGACAATCATAAAATCCAACAGCATCTTAATGTGCACCTGCAGAGAGGAGAGAGAGGGATGAGAGAGGAGAGAGAGGGGGACGAGAGAGGAGAGAGAGGGGGACGAGAGAGATAGTGGGAGAGAGATGGAGAGTGAGGATGAGAGAGAAAGAGGGAGAGAAAGGAGGATGAAAGGACAGAAAAAGGGAAGTAAATTGAAAAAGACACCCAAGTGACAGATAAATGAGATGAAAACATGGAATGAAGGCATTGAAAAAAGAGAGCGAGACAGTGAGAGAGTGAGAGAGACAGTGACAGAGAGAGAGACAGAGAGAGAGAGAGAGAAAGAGAGACAGTGACAGAGAGTGAGAGACAGAGAGAGAGAGAGACAGAGAGAGAGAGAGAGAGAGAGAGAGAGAGAGCATGATTGTGTGTGACAGAGGGAGAGAGAGAAAGCCTGAATGAATGAGGTGACATTTTGGGCTGTTTGAATGCCAGTTTGATACAGCATATTCTAATTATACTGGAAAAATGTTTATACTAGACAAAATAAACATTTTAAAAATATTATCTTAAATATTATATTGTATATATTATATTACAACTTATATATTATATTATCTTATATATTATATCTTATATATTATATTTTCTTATATATTATATTATATATTATTATACATTATACATTAACAAATCTTATTCATTCTATCTCATAAGTTCACAACACTACAACTCAGGGTAACTCAGGGTAAACCCATTGGTGATTTGTAGATGGTTATTGAAGGTGAACTTTGAAACCCTACATTAGATTGCTGGTCTAGAAACCGTTTTAGTTTTAGTTGGTTTTATGCAAATAAAGGCAAACCTTTAAAGACAGTATCTGAATACATCAACAGAATAGATTCATTTTAAATGAACCAATAATGTTAATCTGATGCAGTGCAGTTAACCTCTTCCCCCCCCCTCCCAAAAAAAATGGCACAGCCCAACTAGATCAGGAGTAATGAGGTGATCTGGAGGATTGACAGGCTGAAAGGATTCATCAGTCATTCCCCCCCGAACCCCCATTAACGCCGCATGGCGCCTACGGGACACACGTGTCTCCTGACCTGATGACTACAGTCCCAGCTGGCAAACCTAGAGGAACACAAACGCTGAGGTAGATAATGACCTTTGACCTTGACCTCTGCAGCACCGGGAGGTGAGAAGGTAGACTGTCAGGAGATTGGTGCTGCCCCAGGTTGGACAGGGTCTCTCGTGCCCCTACTGACACACATCCACAGCGCAGGGCCACACTGACACCTGCTCACATGAGCTGAGCTCGTATTGGAAGAACGGGACGAGGTTCCTGCTCACATGAGCTGAGCAGGTCAATGAAACTATGGGAGCAGGTTCCTGTAAACCAAGAGCTTCTGTCCAGCTACCTCACAACTAACCTTCTCGATGGCTTCTCTTAAAGTTATGACAACATGACTAATGGTTGAGGGGCTTGTTTTCCTGCTGTTGAGGATTCTAGACCGTTCACTACAGAAGCTGTTTAATTTAGTGTTTAGTTTCAGCTGTGGACACTGCTGTTGTGTCATGACATCTTACCTACTTAGGGAGTGTGTGTGTGTGCGTCTGTGTGTGTGTGTGCGCATGCGCAAGTGTGTGTGTGTGTGTGTGTGTGTGTGTCTGTACTACGTTTACATTTTACTACGTGAGCACTTGCCTGTTTTTGCTGTGATCCCTCCTTTCCTTTGCCCTTCTTGCCATGTTTGCTATGGGAACACAAACACAAACACAGTGTGAGCGCTGTGGCCCTCTGGTGGCTGGAGGAGTGAACTACACTTCAGCTCTTCTGCTGAACCTCAGTGGTGGTTGCTGGAACAGGGTGTGGGGTCTTGTGCCCAGCCTTGGCAAAGGTGTGTGTGTGTGTGTCGCGGCGAGATAAGGGGAGTGCCTTGGCCTTGCTGGAGGTGTGTGTGTGTGTAAGTGTGCGCTTGTCTGAATCCTGAGGGGACCTGGACAAGGTCTTGGTGAAGGTGTGTGTGTGTACACGCGTGTGTGTGTCGAGGCCAGGGAGGGGCTCAGGGCGTGCTCGAGGCACGAGCTGCTCCCACACTGACCTCATACTCAGGCTGAAGACACGTCTGGCCACCAGGAAACGCATAAGATAGTAAATCGCCACCACCAGTATCAGCAAACCCAAAACCACCCCGATAATGGCCCCAGTGATCACCCCTGCCTGGATGGGCACTGTGAGGAGAGAGAGAGAGGGAAAGAGATGGAGAGATAGAGGAATGGAGAGAGGGAGAGGGTGAAAGGGAGGAAAGTGAAACAGGGGAATAAGAGAACATCTTTAATGTCTTTTTTTGGCTAC
>NC_135229.1:570000-610000 GCF_052324685.1 Brachyhypopomus gauderio | reverse complement strand
ACAGTGAGAGACAGCGAGACAGAGAGGGAAATAGACAAAGAGAGAGAGGGAGAAAGAGAGTGAGACAGAGAGAGAGAGGGAGAGAGAGAGACAGAGAGAGGGAGAGACAGAGAGAGAGGGAGAGGAGAGAGAGGGTGAGAGAGAGAGGGTGAGAGAGAGGGAGAGAGAGAAAGAGAGGGTGAGAGAGAGAGAGAGAGAGGGAGAGAGAGAGAGACTCTCCTACGCCTATATTTGCTCTCCACACAGAGTCCTGTGTTCCTTGTGCTTCATGGTGATCCCACTCTATGTGTTCTAGTGTAGTGGACAACACAAAGACAAGGGACAGAGAATGTCTATAAATAGAGGGTTGAGCTAGGGACTCAGAGACATTGAGACGCTAGCCAGAAGAAGAAAGAGACAGTGAGAGAGAGAGAGAGAGAGAGAGAGAGAGAGAGACAGAAAGAGAGAGAGAGAGACAGAAAATATAACTGAGGAAGGAACCTTGTTCATTGTTGCAATCATCATTCTGCCATTTAGGGTTAGAGTACAATCATCATCATTTATTTATTTATTAGGGTTAGGGTACAATCATCATTTATTTATTTTATTTATTAGGGTTAGGGTACAGTCATCATTATTTATTTATTTAAGGTTAGGGTACAATCATCATTTATTTAAGTAGGGTTAGGGGGCAATCATCATTTATTTATTAGGGTTAGGGTACAATCATTATTTATTTAAATTAGGGTTAGGGTACAATCATCATTTATTTAGTAGGGTTAGGGTGCAATCATCATCATTTAGTTATTAGGTTTAGGGTAAAATCATTATTTATTTAATAGGGTTAGGGTACAATCATCATTATTTATTTATTTATTTATCAAGGTTAGGGTACAATCATCATCATTTATACATTTGTAATGGATTATAACATTTGACCTTTTCACCCAGGTTAAACTCTCAGACCCTTTATTCTTAATCTATAGTCCTCTGTTCGTAATCTCAGACGTTCAGACTAACGCCAGCCTCACAACAAATAAGAAGACAAACAAGTGATGATGTAATAAACATAAAATAGTTTCAGGATCAAAACAGCATGAAGATTGAAGAACACAAATCCAGAAAAACACACTGTACCTACAGACCACACACACACACACAGACACACACACACCATACACACACACCCACACACACACACACCATACAGACACACACTGCATACCAGAGGTGGGTAGGAACGCGTTACATTTATTCCGTTACATTTACTCAAGTAGCTTTTTGGACAAAAATTTACTTGTAAGAGTAGTTTTAATATGAAAGACTTTTACTTGAGTAAATATGTGCTGAGAAAAACACGACTTTTACTCCGTTACTACTGTGCCCGCTACCGTTACTTTAGTTTTGCAAATAATTCGTATTTTCAGTGAGGAGACTGACCAACGTTTCGCCACCTGAGTACGAGTGACCAATCAAATTAAGCCGGTCAGTCACGTGATCACATACGCAAACTTTCTCCACCGGTAGCAAGAAAGTGACAGAAGAACCTCCCGAGCATCCCTGACCTCACATACAGCCAATGTTCACATTACAAACGTGTAAAAGGACAATTATATAATGCGCTGTCAGTTGTGTCTGCCAAACGTGTGGACATTTCAGCCTACAAGAACTCGACATCAAATTTGAGGAAACACGTTGCGATAAATTTGCTGTATGTATAATTTTGTGTTATATCTCTTAATTATATATGTTATATCTCTGAGGTATACCTTTGTATGATGTAATTAATAAATGTAATGCAGTGCAATACTAAAAACCAGTTCACACTCTGAGTGTACACACTAGCAATATATGATGATTAAGTTTGCTACAAATTGATTCAGTTGGCGTCAAGTTGTAGCTACACGTATTGGCTGACAGTCTCATCAGTTAGTGCCTTTGTGTAACACATTAAAGTTACACAGGCCTAATAATTAGGAACAAACAAGAAATTTATTATTTTTGTTATCATTAAAAGTCATTGTTTCCCATAATTCAATTTCCCATCATGTAATTTACTGACACGAGACAGTACTCATGCATTTACTCACTACTTGAGTAGCTTTTAATCAAAGTACTTTTTAACTTTTACTCAAGTAAATTTTTGGGATGCATACTTTTACTTTTACTTGAGTAACATTTGGTTCAAGTAACTGTACTTTTACTTGAGTAAAATTGTTGAATACTCTACCCACCTCTGCCGCATACACACACACATGGCCGGAGTGGGCCACTTTTTCAGCCCGGGAGTTTCATGCGCAAATCCGGCCCAAAATTATATTTCCATCCCAATCGGCCCAAACTAGAGATTGACATGAACCGGCCCATCGGGAATCCTCCCGAATCTCCCGATTAGTCACTCCGGCTCTGCACACACACCATACACACACACACACCATACACACACAATACATACACACACCGCACACACACACACACACACCGTACATACACACCATACACACACCGTACATACACACCATACACACACCCACACACACACCGTACACACACACCATACACACACACACCGTACCTACACATTGTACCTACACACCGTACACACACACACACTGTACATACACACAGTACCCATCTTTCACTCACCTGCAGCTTATTCTGAGTAGACTAGACTAGTAGATTTGATAGTATTTCATGAACTAGACTAAAAGATTTGATAGTGTTTTATGAAGTAGACTAGACTAGTAGATTTGATAATATTTCATTAACTACACTAGACTAGTACTTGATAGTATTTTATGAACTAGACTAGACTAGTAGATTTGATAGTGTTTTATGAAGTAGACTAGACTAGTAAACGATCATATTTTATGAACTAGACTAGACTAGTAGACTTGATAATATTTCATGAACTTGACTAGACTATTAGATTTGATAGTGTTTTATGCCCCCATGTGACTGGCCCCTGCTTGTAAAATGCATTTAACAAGGAAATATTCATGTCTCTGGTCAGAGACAGGGCGATGCATCCTTCTGTATAACAGTCACTCAGCCAGCAAGGCCATAGAACCACAAACCTGCAGGACAAAATCACAGAGATACAACTGAGTGATCACACACACACACACACACACACACACACACACACATACACACATACACACACACACACACACACACAGATATTTGTCATGAGTTTTCAAGAAAGCTCTGTGCATTTTGAGCAATCACGGCTGACCAATCGGGAAGCAGCCATAAACACAAAGTTTCTTCCCTTATGTGTGTGTATGCACACACGCAAACAAACACAGACAGAGAGACAGACAGACAGACACACACACACACACACACTCACACACACACTCAGGTACATGAGGTAGAAAAGTAATTTTAAAAACATGCTATCAAAATACATGCACATGTGCTCCCAGACTCATAACTCATAACTCATAACTCCTTCCCATGAGTCCTGTTAGAGTGACATCACCACTCCCCAAAAGACCGAGGTCACTGAACAGTGCCACAGTGTGTGTGTGTGTGTGTGTGTGTGTGTGTGTGTGTGTGTGTGTGAGAGAGAGAGAGAGAGAGAGAGAGAGAGAGAGAGAGAGAGAGAGAGAATGTGTGTACACAGCACACACGCCCAACGACATCACTGACATTCAGCAGGATCTCTCGAGAACAAAGGAAGGACTTGTGTCTCTCTCTCTCCTCATCCCTCTCTCCCTCCCCTCATCCCTCTATCCCTCACATGGGCAGGATGGCACGGGGGGCACAGAACAAGGGATGAAAGGATGGGGGAGGCAGGGAGAGAGATGGAGGGATGAGGAGAAAAGGCGAAAGAGGAGAAAAGGTATTGTTCTCGTCTGAAAGACTAGTTATTGTGTTCTGTAAGCGCTGTAGGAGTTGGAGCACCAGGAGTGTGGGGTGGGGGGGACAAGAGAGAGAGGGAGGGAGGGAGAGAGAGAGAGAGGGAGGGAGGGAGAGAGAGAGAGAGGGAGGGAGGGAGAGAGAGAGAGTAAAAGCAAAAGTGAGAAAGAGAGAAGGAGGTAGCTACAAAGACAATTCAGAGAAACTATGGGCGTAATGATTTCTTTTCTGTAGCATTCCTCCCCCACTGTGTCCACGTTAGCGGAGAGGTGTAGTAACCGTCACTCCAGTACTCAGAGCAACGTTTTGTGGAAATATTTCAGTCCGTTATTCTCCGGTAGACACCCACGTCGGCCTTGGACTGGTCTGTCACCACATTCTGCTAGAAGAAATATATTCTTTCAGCTGCTGATACACACACACATTCACACACACACACACACTCACACAAAGATCCTAATTGAAATGCGCAGCACACAAACAGAAACTTCGACCGACTGCCTTTGGAGAAAGCTATGCAGAATCACACAGCCAACCATCCACATAGGTAATATAACCTCACGCAGTCTGCAATAAGCACACAGGAACACGCAGCACACGTGAGATCCTCCAGCATGACCATGACACACATGCGCTCACACAAAACTACATCTACAGACGATTCACTGGGTTGTTTACAGCAAAACAGAATCACAGAGTCGTCAGGGACAGATTTGCTGATCCTTGAGCACAGGCAGTTAAAGATGAAGAGGAGACACCCTAAGAAGGCGTTTGTCAGCTTGACTTCGTACAGAAAATATAACACAAACGTAACCTTTAAAATTGTTAATATCACACAAAATGGTGCTAAAAAACACCAATAAGTGACATTTCTGTGGGAGGAAACGGCGTGTTGACCAGAGACCAGTGGACAACAGCCAGACTGAAGCTACAGGACCCAAACCCTAACCCTAACCCAAACCTCCTAAATCCTGATGGCTTTTCAGAACTGTTACCATCAACTCTAATCTCAAAACAGTCCCTAAATGAACTCTAATGCCTACAGAACACAGCAGCCAGAGTCCTACCAAGGACTAGAACATTCCACCATGTTTGTCCTGTTCATTCAGCTCTGCACTGAACAACCAGCAACATAAACAGGCTGTTTAAAATTCTCTTGTTGACGTATAAAGTGCTAAATGGTCTGGCCTCAGTCCCTGAGTGAACTCATTACACACTAGAACCCACCTCCCCCTCTCCTAGTCCCTACAATCAACCCGATCACAGCCAGGGGGGTTCAGTCTTCTCCTGTAAAGCCCCTCAGCTGTGAAACAACCTTCCAGAGGCTCAGACACACTCCCAATTTTTATTTCCAGGTTACAGACTCCCTTATTTATTGAAGCTTTCGCTGAGTCCGGGGCCTGTGGTTGGAATGTTCTGGCAATCTGAGATGCTGATGCTGTCATCCTGACACTTGATGTTGATGGAGACCCCCCAGAGATCTTCAGAGATCTTCAGAGACTGTTGGGGACCCTCAGGACTGTAGCCTCTGTAGCTCCTCTTAGCTCTGTTGCTACACATAAACCAGCTGTAGCTGAATGCTGCTGTATGTGGGCTGTTCATGTTTGATCATCTTTTACAGATCTAACATACATACGAAGTGATGGCACCATCCCAGTGGAGAAGTGGAGACTCCCACACCTACACTGAGCAGCTTGGACTAAAAGCATAATAAAGCATGTCCTGGTGCCAAGCTGGGCTGTCCCGTAGAGGACGGGTTCCCTCTGGAGTCCTGGGCCTCTCAAGGTTTCTTCTGCCTTGTCACTGTAGTCTTTGGCTTGATTATCAGAGATCTGGATCCATACTGGGCAAGTGGAGAGGACACTGAAGTATGCTGAACTTCATTGTCATGGAAACAGCTGCAGATGGCGTCTGGTTTGTGACAGGGTGTGTTTGAAGTGAAGTGCCATTAGAATACTGTACAGTGTGTCCATTACGCACATCTCCGATGTTCAGCCCACTCTCGACCGGTCTTTTATTTCCTAAAACGCGGTCAGGGAGTCTATAATGTTATTCACATTTTACCCTTTTAAAATACGCCAGAGACTCTAAAGTTGTCATCTTGTTTCACTAGGCTATAATATGATATGCTGGCAAAATATTCTTAGTCATCCATTACCACAGAGGTCAGAGAACATAAACGGAATACAAAAGTTTTTTTTTTACCGTCATAAATGAATTAAGGACTTTAAAAAAGCTTCACACATAATATTACTCAACTCTCTGATTACAGAAGCAGTTTTGAGCTTTCAAAGAGCTGGAGTTGTGATTAACCTGCAGGGAGCAGAACTCAATTTTAATTTGTACCCACACCACCAAGAAGCACCAGTCGAACAGGTGACCATACATCTAAAACTCCCATTAACCACTCTCTCCACACCTGGACGCTACCTGGAGGTCTTTGGCTGTATAACCAGGAGTGCATCTACACTTCCTCCAGCAAGGGGAGTTAACAAATACCAGAGATGGTTTTGGCATAGAGTCCAGGTCATGCGGAGAAGAGCCCGTAATCCCTTCTGTGAAGTATGTAGTCTGAGATGAGGCTACACCACTTCCCTTCCAGAGCCCTGTGGGAATCTTGGCAGGATTAAATACCAAGAGATATCAGAAAATATAGCTGCCTCACAAATCAGATTATGTGTGGATTGTCCAATTAGGACAGTCAATCCAAGGACACCTGACAACCCGTACAACCCCTGCAGCACGTATTCCAGTCCACGAACAGGTTCACGCACTGAAAAATCATTTATAGTACTGTGGTTTTTTTTTCCATCCATTACTGAACACAAACATTTTTACGCAATTTGAAAAGTTCCGTTTACTCGGCAGCAAATTCTCTTTACAGTATTTCGTACGAACCAGAAAGTGGCAAACAGTGGAGTCTCTGATTGACAGATGTCAATCACACCAGGCGACGCCCAGATAGCTACGGTAGCTAAAGAATCACACGTAGAATTACAGGCACTGCACAGTATTGGACCTCCTTTACTCCTTTTTAATGTTATATTAGCAGAAAGTATGTGATTACCTTAAACTTCTACCTCACTCCAACATTTGCTGTATACCTGCTCCCTAACCTGCTTTTAGAAATTACACTTTTATTTGGTTTGATCTCACAGGTCAAAGGTAATTAAGACATTAAATTTTTTTTTACTTATTGTGTAACTGACAACATTTTCGGCCAGTAGGAGTAACGCTTCACCCCGCCCACATTACAGATTATGGAGAACTGTGGAGGTCAAACACTGAACTGAACTCAAACAATCCTTTAGAAATAAAACATTTTAAAAATAAACATCCCATATCTGTAGTGAGACCTCAGTCTCAAGTTGCAAATTAAATCATAGGCCAACATGAACAGCTGGTTCAACTAATAACGCACTCAAGACGTGACTTCGTCAGCTCAAATGACCGAACGTTACTCTCTGCTTCCCCCTACAGGTGTAGTTACACCAGTTATATCTGAAAGTGTGACCAAGATTCATTTGAATAAATTAGTTTATTTTAATCCCCACCCCCTTTACGAATGTAAGCCTTTTTGGTGGGCGAGCATTACTTATTTTGGAGAAAGTTTAATAGGAAAGTAACATCATTGACTGCTCCAACATCACTCAGAAGGGCTTAGTCGATATCAAACTCATTCAGCTAGTCAATTAGCCTCAATTAGGTAATTATTTTACATGCTATTATTCTTATCAAGTCAAATAAATTCAAATTAGCCCAGTTTAATTAAATTTTCAAAGCCATTCACACAAACTCCCTACATTGTGAAAAGTCTCTTACATATGAAAATGTGGTAGTCTGCTTTTCAAACCAGACTTTAAAAATCCCCCAAATAGTGGCTGGGACAGAGAGAGGAGAGAGAACCTCCCTTAGGGAGAGGGAGAGGGAGAGAGAGAGGGAGAGAGAGAAAGAGAACTTTTTTCAGGAAAGGAGATGTGGAAAGAGAGAGAACAAAAGGAAGAGAAACAGTAGGAGAAAAGGAAGGAAAATGTAATTTTACATCCTCAGACACGCACAATGCAGCTCTGCTTTTCCATCAGACGGTCACACACTCACAAAGTAAAACTACAGTAAATGGTGTGAACACAGATGCAAGTTTGTCATACAGAAATATCTTCTCACTGTATTTAAACTACATTAGCAGATTCCTATTCCACATCTCATCTACTGTTCAGTAGACATCCCACACTGCCTCAGGCAGGGGAGCCCACATAGGTGAGCACAAGCGGCTCTGCACACACACTTCAACATAGTCGTCTACTACACACACACACACATTTCAACACACTCATCTACTACACACTCACATACACACCCCTTCAACACACTCGGCTACTACACACAGACACCCCTTCAACATTCAGCTACTACACACACCCCTTCAACATTCAGCTACTACACTCCCAGAGTACATCCCTTCTGCCAAACAAGCACTCACAAAAGAACCCAAAATGCTCCAATTACCACCCCATCCTCACAGCTCAACTCAAAATACTCTCATTACCACACCCCATCCTCACAGCTCAACTCAAAATACTCTCATTACCACACCCCATCCTCACAGCTCAACTCAAAGCCCCTCCAATGTACCCCTCACACAAACATCCCACCAAAAAAATACAAACACCCAAATATAAGCCAACCAGACTCAGAGGTCAACAGAGGTCAGCAGCTCAAAGCAGTGAAGCCATGTCCTTGTTATGCCTGTATTTCAACATTTCATGGTCCACACTGGTCCTCACAAGGACAGTAAGACAAGAAATCACACTGAAGCATCAAAAGCTTGTTTATTTTATTTTCATTTTAAAGCCTATTTACATTTTCTCAACTGAACTTTCATTTAAAATTCTTGTACAAATGTAAACATTCACACTTACAATTTGTACCCACAGAATGGCCACCGATCAAACAGCAGTTAAGTATGCCTGCTGAGTCAGGTGATGGCAAATGAACCAATCAGAGTTCAGATCAATAGTAATCCTCCAAACCAGACGGCTCTCCCTGATTCTGAATCTGCTGCTGCTTTCTGTAGAGATCAGCAATCTGAGAGAGAGAGAGAGAGAGGGAGAGAGAGGTGGTGTTGAGTAGTATTGGACTAAGTCATTCCTAATAGCATCACTGTGTGTGTTTCAAATGTTCCATCATATGCTGCTCATTCGCAATATCATAATATATTATAAACCCGACAATCTGTGACATTCTGATTCATTCAATGAATGTTTCAACGTTTCATTAATTTCTACAGATGGCCCACGTGTAAAACTGTAAATGACGTGTCATGCATACTGCTGAAATGCCACCGTTACAGTGAGGAGAATCCTTCATGGACTCAAAACTAGAGGTGTTATTAACCCTACCCTTACCCTAACCCTTACCTAACCTACCCTAACCTTTACCTAACCTAACCCTTACCTAACCTAACCCTAACCCTTACCTAACCTGACCCTAACCCTTACCTAACGTGACCCTAACCTTTACCTAACCTGACCCTAACCTGATTGACCTAGGGATAAGTCGATTTCATTAGTCCAGCCCACAGTGTCTCTTAATACCTGGACATTTATAACCACTCAGGTGAAGAATAACACCACTTTACTTGAGAGTACTTCACATACAAAGGAGGTGATGAGCTACAGTGTTGACTCTCTTACCTGTGCTAGTGCGCGTGTTCGGGTGTTGACTCTCTTACCTGTGCTAGTGCGCGTGTTCGGGTGTTGACTCTCTTACCTGTGCTAGTGCGCGTGTTCGGGTGTTGACTACCATACCTGTGCTAGTGCGCGTGTTCGGGTGTTGACTCCCATACCTGTGCTAGTGCGCGTGTTCGGGTGTTGACTCCCATACCTGTGCTAGTGCGCGTGTTCGGGTGTTGACTCTCTTACCTGTGCTAGTGCGCGTGTTCGGGTGTTGACTCTCTTACCTGTGCTAGTGCGCGTGTTCAGGTGTTGACTCTTACCTGTGCTAGTGCGCGTGTTCAGGTGTTGACTCTTACCTGTGCTAGTGCGCGTGTTCAGGTGTTGACTACCATACCTGTGCTAGTGCGTGTGTTTAGGTGTTAACTACCTTACCTGTGCTAGTGCGTGTGTTCAGGTGTTGACTCTCTTACCTGTGCTAGTGCGTGTGTTCAGGTGTTGACTACCATACCTGTGCTAGTGCGTGTGTTCAGGTGTTGACTCTCTTACCTGTGCTAGTGCGCGTGTTCAGGTGTTGACTCTTACCTGTGCTAGTGCGCGTGTTCAGGTGTTGACTCTCTTACCTGTGCTAGTGCGTGTGTTCAGGTGTTGACTACCATACCTGTGCTAGTGCGTGTGTTTAGGTGTTAACTACCTTACCTGTGCTAGTGCGTGTGTTCAGGTGTTGACTCTCTTACCTGTGCTAGTGCGTGTGTTCAGGTGTTGACTACCATACCTGTGCTAGTGCGTGTGTTCAGGTGTTGACTCTTACCTGTGCTAGTGCGCGTGTTCAGGTGTTGACTCTTACCTGTGCTAGTGCGTGTGTTCAGGTGTTGACTACCATACCTGTGCTAGTGCGTGTGTTTAGGTGTTAACTACCTTACCTGTGCTAGTGCGTGTGTTCAGGTGTTGACTCTCTTACCTGTGCTAGTGCGTGTGTTCAGGTGTTGACTACCATACCTGTGCTAGTGCGTGTGTTCAGGTGTTGACTACCTTACCTGTGCTAGTGCGTGTGTTCAGGTGTTGACTACCATACCTGTGCTAGTGCGTGTGTTCAGGTGTTGACTACCATACCTGTGCTAGTGCGTGTGTTCAGGTGTTGACTACCATACCTGTGCTAGTGCGTGTGTTCAGGTGTTGACTACCATACCTGTGCTAGTGCGTGTGTTCAGGTGTTGACTACCACACCTGTGCTAGTGCGTGTGTTCAGGTGTTGACTACCATACCTGTGCTAGTGCGTGTGTTCAGGTGTTGACTACCACACCTGTGCTAGTGCGTGTGTTCAGGTGTTGACTACCATACCTGTGCTAGTGCGTGTGTTCAGGTGTTAACTACCATACCTGTGCTAGTGCGTGTGTTCAGGTGTTGACTCTCTTACCTGTGCTAGTGCGTGTGTTCAGGTGTTGACTACCATACCTGTGCTAGTGCGTGTGTTCAGGTGTTGACTACCATACCTGTGCTAGTGCGTGTGTTCAGGTGTTGACTACCATACCTGTGCTAGTGCGTGTGTTCAGGTGTTGACTACCACACCTGTGCTAGTGCGTGTGTTCAGGTGTTGACTACCATACCTGTGCTAGTGCGTGTGTTCAGGTGTTAACTACCTTACCTGTGCTAGTGCGTGTGTTCAGGTGTTGACTACCATACCGGTGCTAGTGCGTGTGTTCAGGTGTTGACTACCATACCTGTGCTAGTGCGTGTGTTCAGGTGTTGACTACCATACCTGTGCTAGTGCGTGTGTTCAGGTGTTGACTACCATACCGGTGCTAGTGCGTGTGTTCAGGTGTTGACTACCATACCTGTGCTAGTGCGTGTGTTCAGGTGTTAACTACCTTACCTGTGCTAGTGCGTGTGTTCAGGTGTTGACTACCTTACCTGTGCTAGTGCGTGTGTTCAGGTGTTGACTACCTTACCTGTGCTAGTGCGTGTGTTGACTCTTACCTGTGCTCCTGTTGTAGCGTCCTCTGGCTTTTTGTCATCTCTGATGCGGAGGAATCGGGGGAAGCGAAGAGAAATCCCCTTCTCTGGGTCCACCTGGTGGACAAAGAGGGTAATTCCTGTCAGTTCATGTAATACAGTGTAATATTGTCACCAGTATGTAGGGCTCCAGGACAAGAACTCTAAACTACAGTGGCGTAAGGACACTACTGAAGGACACAGCAGGCTAACTGCAGTGGAAGTCCTTACGTCTCACGAGTTGTCTCCCGTTTGACAGGACCGAGATCGTCTGACCTAGTTAAGCTCATGTCACAAGCCGGGTTTCCATCCAAACCTTTCGAAAAAATAATGCGCAATTTCCAAGTTTCGGCAGAAAAAAATGCGAATTAAGTCTTGTTTCCATTCATTAAAGTTATGCGAATAAACTTTAGATCACGTGAGAGGACGCCAAACAATAGTGGTTTTACGTCCATCTGGCAGTTATGCATGTTGAGGTTTTGAAACATTTTTTTCTTTTTCTTTTCTATACATGGAGAAGTTAAATTAAATTTTTGCTCTCTCCAGAACAGTTTTTGTATGCATTTGTCATCTTTACATCACGATCATGTACAGAACCACATGACTTGAGGCATGAAACGTCAGTTTATGCGAAAAACCCTTTTCCATCCAGTTTTTCCGAATTTTGGAGATGCGATAGTCTAACTTTTCCACCTCCTCCTAGCGTAAAAATCTTTTTGCGATATTTGGGGCTTCTTTCGAATTTTGGTCTTTTTCCATCCAGCTTTTTTCATGCGCATTTTCAAAATGCGCAAAAACTCGGTGAATGGAAAACCCTCTACAGTAATCAGACCACTTACCAGAGACAAAGGACACACTCAACTGACCTAATACATACAAACAAATTGACAACCACAGAAAACACATCCATCACCGATTGGCATGACTACAGGGACAGGCTGCAGCTACACTGACCAATCCCATTGCTGCTTTGTAGATCGGGGACAGCGATAGGTCAGCGCATTTCACTTCCCACACTTGTACAGCGTCCAGCCAAACATCCGGCTCTCCTGATTGGTCCACTCTGTAATAGGGGCGGGGCTTAGGGAGGATGTGCTCCTTAGAAGCACAATTTGTGATTAATGCTGAACATCAAGTATTAAATAATACATTCGATTTTAAAATATTTTCATTTCAACAGTAGATAAAAATATTCTGTACATTACAGAAATATTTTGGCTATAATAAACAAAAAGTCTTGTTTTATGTTTAAAATGAATTGTAACGAACCCTTTATGTTAATCATAATCAATTGGTAATGATAGTTTTTTTTCTTTAGCATTGATATAATTAATAATAATTATACCTTTAAGAAATTGTAATGTTGTTCCAGGTCTTCATCTTTAAAGCCAGTTCCTATCTACAAACACAAACAGGACCACAGTGTTGCTCAACGGCTTCTTCGCTTCTTATCCAGCTGCACCATAAGAATTATTAAAGCCTTCATTTGGGTCACATGGCATTCCCATCACACTTCCAGGCCACACCCCCACTGACACCCAGGCCACACCCCCATGAACATCCAGCTCCAGGCCACACCCCCTCCTACCTTACAGACAGACTGGAACTCCTCGTTGTCCTCATCGTAGCAGGCCAA
Source organism: Brachyhypopomus gauderio (assembly GCF_052324685.1). Classification (NCBI taxonomy): domain Eukaryota; kingdom Metazoa; phylum Chordata; class Actinopteri; order Gymnotiformes; family Hypopomidae; genus Brachyhypopomus; species Brachyhypopomus gauderio. The sequence continues at coordinate 596,854 of NC_135229.1, read as the reverse complement.
TAGGAACCCTCCATAGCTCCCCGCCCTCTTCCCCTTACCCAGGTAGGCGCCCACCACACACAGGTCCAGGGTGTCCCCTACGCCCTCCAGATAGTCCTTCTTCAACTGGGACCACGCAGAACGAGGAGAGGAAGAGGGGAGGAGGAGGAGGAGAGGAAGAGGGGAGGAAAAGGAGGAGGAAGAGAGGCTTCAGGAAGTGCACAGAGGTTTCACCGCACATCCAAGATAATGTCAAGAAGCCTCAGTGTGTGTGTGTGTGTATATGTATGTGTGTGTGTGTGTGTGTGTGTGTGTGAGAGAGACAGAGGGCAGTGTGTGTGTGTGTGACAGACGTTGAGTTACCTTAAGCCAGTTGTGAGAGCGTTTAGCAATTTCGTAGGTGGCGTCTTTCTCTAGGGTCTTCACCATTAAACCTTCACACGAGTCTGCCAGCAAGATAAAAATCACTCCTCACGCCACAAATCACTCCTCACGCCACACAGTACAAATCACTCCTCACGCCACACAGTACGATGGTCAGTCAGTCACAAGGCTCAAAAACACAGGTCAACGCTGCTGTCTAGGAGAGCACGTCTGGTAAAAGTCCAGCTTAAATGTCAGACAGCGCAACATTCACGCTAAGTTCACACTGGCTGTGTTCCTCCTGCACAGGTGACTTGTGTAACCTGATCTGGGTGAAGCACTGAACTGTCTGAGACACTTCACAACATTTCCAGCAGATAAATCTTTATCACTTAGAAAATTAAAATGCTTTGATTGAGTCACCTTCAGAGACACAACATTATTTGTAATGCTAGTCAGCTGCATAAAACTCCCTTGCTAACGATGCTAACTAGCTAACACAGGTAGTGAGTCGTAAACTCATGGGAGCTCATTACACAGAAATATCGGACAGAGAAAACACTCGACTATTCTCACAGCAGCAAATCGTTATGAGCTGGATTCTCAGGGTTTATAGGTTAATCATTTTCACAGTGGGCAACACCACCTATCAGGGTGAAATGCTAACGCCATCACACCCTAAACACGCCTCAGTGGCCACAGGAATATGTAGAGGACTTAAGTAACATGATTAGACGATAAGTCTCTCTGAAAACAAACAAAAATGTATTTAATGGCGTGTCATCTTTATTCGTCAGGCAGGATAAATCAGTTCTGTGCTGGAGAGAGCAGTGTTGTAACCTGCACATCTCCAGAAGTGAAGTAAAACCATAGACCACAACCCTCGCCATCACACACACACACACACACACACACACACACACACACACACACACACACACACACACACACACACACACACACACACACACACACCTCGTATAGACTGCTCGAGGAACTCCGCAATGACTTCAGTGTTGTCGGACTCGAGTGAGCGGGCGAAGACAAACTCTCCTTCTGTCTCCACAAAACTCTCCCTCAGCAGAGCCCGACGCCGGACCAGGGGCTCACGCACTAGAGACTGTGCAGACACATCACACACACACACATCACACACACACACACGTCAGAGAGTGCTGGACGTGACAGGAAACAGAGAGACACGGATATCACAAATATGCATTCACAAGGACCACAGGGAGGGGGCGGAGTCTGAGCCGGGCGTGACAGAGAAGGGCGGAGTCTGAGCCGGGCGTGGTGAAGCAGGCTCAGCAGCAGAGAGACAGTGATATGAAAACAGCGAAGCGTCTTGAAGTGTTTACCTCTCCGTTCAAGTAGAGGAGGTCGAAGGCGTACACACACACCTGCACCTTCACCTCAGACGCACTCACATCCTACAACACACAGAGGGACAGAAGTGATTAGATTCCTCCCTGGTCCTCAGCTGGACGTCCCCTCTCCTGTCTCCGTCTCACTGGCCCTCATAACGTCTAAACCACCACCAACCCCTGATAAGGCCACAATTAGGCAAATGTTTAATGACCAGGCAGGATGGCTTTAATAAATGAATTAATAAATGAATAAATCAAACAGATAGACTCATAGTTAATTATAATTATTATCACTACTATTACAATTATTATTACTACTGTTATAATCACTAAGATTATAATTACTATTATCACCGAGTTTAGTAGTTTGCTCATTAGAATTCTCTCAAAAGGTAACAGGCTTCTAAATCACCACATTCATTTACATTTTTTTCCATTTGACCTCTTTGTGGTTTCCTGTGCTGGTGTTGAGTCACTCCAGCAGGTGCACAGCTGTTACAGAACACTAAGCAAACACTGGAGCACTAACCAAACACCAACCAAACACTGGAGCACTATCCAAACACTGGAGCACTAACCAAACACTGGAGCACTAACCAAACACTAACCAAACCCTGGAGCACTAACCAAACACTGGAGCACTAACCAAACACCGGAGCACTAACCAAACACCAACCAAACACTGGAGCACTAACCAAACACTGGAGCACTAAGCAAACACTGGAGCACTAACCAAACACCAACCAAACACTGGAGCACTAACCAAACACTGGAGCACTAACCAAACACTGGAGCACTAACCAAACACCAACCAAACACTGGAGCACTAACCAAACACCAACCAAACACTGGAGCACTAACCAAACCCTGGAGCACTAACCAAACACTAACCAAACCCTGGAGCACTAACCAAACACTGGAGCACTAAACAAACACTGGAGCACTAACCAAACACCAACCAAACACTGGAGCACTAAACAAACATGGCCATGCAGAGTTAGCATTGCATGTTTGATGAATGTCATAGCAGGGGTCAGGGGTGAAGGGTCAAGGTGAGGACCCAGTTCCTGTTCCAGTGACCCCTCACCTTCCGCTTGCGTGTGGTCAGAACCTGGAACGGCTGGATCTGCTTCTTCTCCTTATCCCACGCCACCGCCTCGGTGTCCAACACACAACTACGCACAGACTCACTCTTCACCTGAGAGAGAGAGAGAGAGAGAGAGAGAGAGAGAGAGAGAGAGAGAGAGAGAGAGAGAGAGAGAGAGAGAGACAGACAGAGAGACAGAGAGAGAGAGAGAGAGAGGGTTATCCCACGCCACCGCCTCGGTGTCCAACACACAACTACACACAGACTCACTCTTCACCTGAGAGAGAGAGAGGGAGAGACAGACAGACAGACAGACAGACAGACAGAGAGAGAGAGAGAGAGAGAGAGAGAGAGAGAGAGAGAGAGAGAGAGAGAGAGAGAGAGAGAGAGAGAGAGAGGGTTATCCCACGCCACCGCCTCGGTGTCCAACACACAACTACGCACAGACTCACTCTTCACCTGAGAGAGAGAGAGAGAGAGAGAGAGAGAGGGTTAAGAGTGAACTCAATACATAAAGGAGTGAGTTATGAGTGTGTGTAGACTTAGTGACAAGGAGAACACAAGGTCTGGGTGAGCTATTGCTGCTATATCCGTGTGTGTGTGTGTGTGTGTGTGTGTGTGTGTGTGTGTGTGTGTGTGTGCATGTGTGTGAGTGTGCACGAATGGAGCTGAAAAAAGCCAGAAGAGAGTGTGAACATGGAAGTGGAAGAGAGAAATAATGAGGAAGAATGAGGAAGAGAAAGTGTGGAAAGGGAAACGAGACCGTGTCAAGGTCTGGAGCGTCTAAGAGCTCACTGCTGACTCCAACTGTGTGTGTGTGTGTGTGTGTGTTACCTGAGGGATACGTGAGATGATGTCCGGGTATTTGCTGGTGTTATCCTCTTGATTTCTGCTGAATATACGAACCTCTCCATTCTCAAGAATATGAATCTGCCAATTCAGAACCAAAATCCAAACATTTCTAAGTAGAAAGATGAACAAACTGAACTTCCATTTCATTTCCTGGACCCACAGGTGTAGTTCAGCCTGTGGTTGGATAATCACACCACCTTTAATCCATTACTGACCAGTGTGTGACCACAGAACCACTGTTGATCAGATACGGTCATAATGGTGCCTGTTCTCAGCACAGCAGACACACTAACGTGGTGTTGGGCTGGTCTATCGAATGTATCGGGTTCAGTAGGAACTAGAGTCTTGTGCTCAGAGACAGACCACTGATGAAGAGCTGAGGATGACCATGCCCAGTGAGGGTGTGGGTGTGTGTGTGTGTGTGTGTGTGTGTGTGTGAGACCACTGCAATCACCACTTGAAAAAACAGGACTTTGTCTCCACCTAGTGACCGTCCTCAGAGGCACAGGCTGATCTAGCAGGACTGGTACTGGTCCACACACCTGTGCTGATCTAGCAGGACTGGTACTGGTCCACACACCTGTGCTGATCTAACAGGACTGGTACTGGTCCACAAACCTGTGCTGATCTAACAGGACTGGTACTGGTCCACACACCTGTGCTGATCTAACAGGACTGGTACTGGTCCACACACCTGCGCTGATCTAACAGGACTGGTACTGGTCCACACACCTGTGCTCTCTCTCCATCATACTTGTATTCACAAGTAAAGGCAGCTTCATCAAACCTCTTCATCACCTCCCCCACACCTTTAGTGGGATGGGCCAGCATAGGACGCAGGGGAACACCTGAACACACACAGACACACACACACACACACAACCCTCTGAAGGAAATTGCTACGCATGTTCAGTACGCGACGTGTATTCAGTACGTGGCGCGCGTTCAGTACGCGGCATGTGTGTTCAGTACCTGGAGTGAGGCGACAGTGATTGGGCAGTTCGTCTATGCCCACATTCAACAGTACAGGGATGATGACATCATAATTCGGCATTTCACTACACAGGACACAGAGAGAGCAGGTTTACACAGCACTGAGGGTGAGTGGGCGTGTCCGAGGGCGAGTGGGCGTGTCCGAGGGCGAGTGGGCGTGTACCAGTAAGTCTGTTTGAGGATAAGTGCTTTCTCTTCTAGCCATGCTCTCCTGCTCTCCGAACTCATCTTTTTACCAGCATCAACCACAGCCGGGGGAAACTCTGAACACACACACACACTACTGGTTGGGATAATAACATATGACTCAACTGTAACCCAAAAACCAGGAAGGGGTTTTACAGTTCAGGAACAGCATATAATCTTCCTGTCTGTGACCCTGACCCCAACCCTCTCTAGAGCCTGGACACACACACACACACACACACACACACACACACACACACACACACACACACACACACACACACACACACACACACACACACACACACACACACACACACACACACACACACACACACACACGAGTCATCTCAACAATCACCTGCACATGGTGGGCTGAGACATACAGCCTGACTCAAAGCTGATAGGACGCTTTGCTCAGCCAATCCAATCCTCAGTTTCCCTGCCAGCGACCTATCAGACAAGACACACAGCTAATGGCATCACTCAGCACTCACTCATCTAAATAAACACCGTTTGGCCTAATGGTATGCAAAGTGTATTTATACTGTCGAATCTTGTATTGCTTGTTAAATTACTCAATTATCATCACAATAAATATTAATTGCAGGTGTAATTTTAATTTTATTAGCATAAGCACATAAAAACAGACAAGTGGAGAATGTAAACAGATTGAGGTTAAAGACGCAGAGACTGACCGCACAATGTATCTGGCCTCCGAGAAACGACAAGCTACAAACAGGCCCTTAATGATATCAATCTTCTTATTCATGGCCTAGGGGGGGGGGGGGAGAGAGAGAGAGAGAGAGAGAGAGAGAGAGAGAGAGAGAGAGAGAGAGAGAGAGAGAGACCAGTATGAAGTGATGGTTTTTCAAGAGCAAGAGGGTTTTTTGAGCGTTCGTCCAGTAGGGGTGTGTGTGTGTGCCCCGTCCAGCAGGGGGCATGTGCGTGTGTGGTGGTGTGCGCGTGTGTGGTGGTGTGCGTGTGTGTGGTGGTGTGCGTGCGCGTAGTGTGTGCATGGCGCGTGTGGTGTATGTGCTCACAGAGTTGCCACTCATGTTGCCGATCTCCTTCAACTTGGCGAACACGCCCCTCGCCGTCAGATTCGCTGGAGCAAACATCATTCTTTGGTTGCTACGGGAACTCTCAGCCACCAATCCCAGGTCACCTTTTTCCTGAGCCTCCGCCTTGATTTTGTCCAGCTGTCGCCCTGCCAACCACAGCAGATACACCGAAGGTCAAACAGGCTGGACGTCATTTGCATACGTGTGCCAACTGGGTGTGGTCTGCATATAATTTGAGGCGTAATGACCAGTGAGTGTCGTCACGTGGAGGACGACAGTCCCACATTTGTGTAGTCGACTCGCGCTTCTTGAAGGTAAAGATGAACAGCGATGTGTTCGTTCCACTTACCGGTTGCCTGGGCAACGGCCTTCATCAGCACCGTCTCCCCGACACCCAGCTCCAGGCCCTGGTAGGCGGGGCCAAGCTGGTTTAGACACAGGTACACACAGCACAGTAGATCATCTACAAAATAAGAGCACAAACACAGTCACCTAAAACTAAACCGTCACAAGACCGTCAGACACACAGGACGGTAAAGTGTGTTTAACCAGCGAGGCCTCACACCAGTTTCTGATCCTGTTTGCAGCAGCACTACACTGCCACCTGGTGGTGACTACCACAAAATGCAGCTAAACGTTTTTAGCGCCAGCGGAGAGGCAGCGTGGTCCCAGCAGTAGCGCAGGGAGTCCTCACCAGCACCGCCTCACTCTCATTACACGCAAACACGGTCTTTAAATCACGCTGTTCACATAAACCATCACCCTGTGAGTCCTTCACTCTGTTTACACCACCAAGAGTCTCAAAGTGATGTTGTTTGTAGCTAATGCTGGCTCATTACCTCCAGGAGTCCACAGTCTTTTACATGTTCCTGGCCTCCTCTGGCCAAGTAAACAGACATGTCTCGTGAGAGAAAGCCCAAGATCAGAGAGGTGTGAACACACTCCACCTCTCCTCTCCTCCCTCCCCATCTCTCCACTCATCCCTCCACCTCTCCACTCATCCGAAAGAGGAACACAAAGCAGTATCATGGCGATATAGCCCCGCCCTCTCAATCACGTAGGATAAATGCCAGAAAAATAAACATCTCTGGAGCTTTTCAGACATTTTGTAATTTAGACTTTTAATGCTGCATATAGAGCCATTCATACATCTAAGGGCTGAATCTAAAAGATGAATGTCAACCCCTTCATTATCAATCAGTGAAATCACACTCACGAGAAACACAAAACAGGCTTAATGAAGTGATCCCCCACAAACACACACACACACACACCTGCAGACAGCAGGATCACAGAACGCAGAAGATTGGACAGGGTCTCGATATTCCTCAACCTGCAGATGGATCACAAACCAAAATAAATAAACATATTACAATAGTTAATTGTCAACACACACAAGAAAATATCACTTATATAGACACAACTCATTATACGCAACCACAACACACACATGCTCTTAAATACAGGTATACAGGTGTACACTAGCCCCTCACACACAATCACTTGGTAGATCAAGTATCTAATGACGAGGACTCGTCTGTTGGAGACCCTGCTGGCAGCCAGACTCAGTGGCCGAGTGAACCCACCTCCCAGAATCTTCCTCAATCTTCTCAAAGGTGCGTGCGACAGCCAGGTATGGAACTCTGACACAGAAGGTGGAGCACAGATTGAGAGACAGACAGGCAGGCAGACAGACAGGCAGGCAGACAGACAGATCAATAGAGTGGAACACAGCAATTGAGAGGCACTAAATGCATTAAGTAATTAAACACAAACAAAACAAGCAATACACAAATTAAGGTTTAAGAACATGTTTAAGAATGACTTGTAGGTTAACACTGTGTGGTTGTGGCTGTACCTCTGACCCCTCCCCCAGCAAGCATCATCAATGGGGTGGTAATGGGCTTTAGAAGGATCATATTGGCCCTGGTTTACAGGCCCCTCCCCCTTTTCACTGCCAAAATGCAAAAACACCCATTTCAAGGTTTCAGTTTATTTATTTCCTCATTGCTCGTTTAACATTGCTAGTTATTTCCATCTCCGTTCCCATTAAAGATGTGTGATACCATTATTCCTTCGATAACCATGACGGAGGGAACGAATTAGGGCGAGCGTGCCATGAACGGTTTTGCTCTACAGGCCAACAGGTACTCACCCCTTCCTCTCCTTCTCTCCATTGTTCACCTTCTCAGTGTCTCTCTTCTCTTCTGATTTTTCCAGCTTCATTGCTGCCTTTCTTGGAGCTACACAGGTAACATGGAGGAGGAGGAGATAACGAGCATGAGGAGGAGGAGATAACGAGGAGGAGGAAGATCAACAGGAGTTGAGGGATATAGGGAGAAAACTCACCAAAGAAGTTGCTGATGACTTTTTTCTTAGGTTCCTCCCTCTTCTCCTCCTCTGCATCCCTCTCTTCTTTTATCAGTCTCTCAGGAGAGCATTCTGCCTCCATGTCATCTGTCTCCTTGTTCTTTTCATTCGTGTTTCTATTCTCTTCCTGTTTAACGCAGTCATCACTCAGCTTTCCACTCTCTCCTTCCTCCACTCCCTCGTTCGACTTCGGTCCTTCTTCTCTACACACGGACTCTTCTTCCTCAACCTCCACCCCATCTCCACCGCTCTCTCCTTGCAGGATAGACGTTGTAAGAGAAGCGGAGTCAAACTCCAACCCAGTTCTTCAGCAACACCACAAGCTCTTTCTTCAGGAGGAACGGTGGTGACACAGGCTGAAGTGGACATTTCATTTTAAAGCAGTCTGTACACACGGCGTTCCACGCCTTCCCCATTCACTCCCTTTTAAACTTCAGGGAATATTGGACATCCTTACCCAGAGATGTCTGTAATTACCGCATGATCAGTAAGACGGCATGGACTCTATGAACTGCGCCGTCTGGAGCTCCAAACCTCCCGGGACAATGAAGGCACTGAACTCACCAGACTTTAATCAGAAGAGCAAAGACTGAGCGTCCTCACCTGTGTGGTCCGGAGCTGCCTCTGTTCTCGCCCTCTTCTTTGCCAGTCCTCCATCTCTCTCCACCCCTTCATCATCCTCCTCTTTCTCTTTCTCTCCCTCACTCTGGCTATCCAGCTTTCTCTTAGGAAATTGCTTCCGTGCTACAGAAAAACACACACACACACACACACACACACACACACACACACACACACATACAGAAAGGCATGAGTGCAGACACAAAAAACAATGCGTTTATGCACACGCGCACACACACACACACACACACACACACACACACACACACACACACACACACGATCCAACATCAGTACATCTGAACTAGATGTGAATCCACACACACATTAAAACGGTGACAACTAACCAGTCTTTCGTTTTGGGATGCCAGGCGGTGAGGTGGTTGTCGGGGTAACAGGAGTCACAGGGCTGCCTGAAGTTTCTGAAACAGCTGGAGTTGCCGGGGCGACAGGGGTTGCCGGGCCAATGGTGGCCTTTGAAACATAGGAGTACCATAAGCAATAAAAATGAAATCTGACATTTGGCATTTCACACCAGGTGAAATCGGACAGGTGAAATAAAACACACCTACCTTGCATTTGCTGGGCTCGTCCGTCTGTCCGTCTCTGCCCGGATGGTCTTCGTTTACCAGCGTCTGGTCCTCGTCGTCGCTGTCCAGGATGGGTCTGGAACGCTTGCTTGTGGTCCTGATGGGGGAGTCACACTCCTGTCCGCCGTTCTGCGTCTTCAGGGGACTTTTGATCGGCCTGGACAGAGTGGAACTTCGTGAGCGGTACCAGTACCAGTGCAGTAAAGGTCAGTTCTCCTAGTACACTGTAGACCATCTGACCTTCTCAAGTCCACAGTGATGGTGAACTAGTCCGCTTTATTTACTTTAAAATACGCTTTTACTTTTGAAGTTCGCGCCAAAATGCAAATCAGACCGACAGAAGGCGCGAGCGCAGCTAGCCCGTTAGCATCAACTCACCCAGACTGCAGGTCGGTCTTCGGTTTGGGCTGCAGGTCGGTCTTCGGTTTGGGCTGCAGGTCGGTCTTCTCCTTACATTTGGCCGGCTGAAAGAATGATCTGTGACAGAAGGTCCGGGTTTTAACAGAGAAGGTAATGTTTATCCCCACTACGAGTCTCAGTGATTAGGGGGTCGGTCTGGCTGCACGGGAGCGTAGCTTAGCGGAGACGCCTGGATGAAGTTCTCCTCACGGTTCCCCCCACAGATAAAGCAGCTAGCTAACATCCTGTTAACCCCCATACCTGACCAGCTGCCTCACACGGTAACAGTTCCTAACTAGACAGGTCATTTAAACCACTACTGGTACTCAGGGGAGAATATAACCCAACCAGCTGACTAGTCATTACAACTAGTCCTGGTGTTCCAGTTAAACCAACCAGTTAAAACCAGTTAAACCAACCAGTTAAAACCAACCAGTTAAAACCAGTTAAACCAACCAGTTAAAACCAACCAGTTAAACCAACCAGTTAAACCAACCAGTTAAACCAACCAGTTAAAACCAGTTAAAACCTGTTAAACCAGTTTAAACCAGTGGGCCACACAAACAACCACGTTAGCAGGCTAGCTGGGCTACACTAGACATCTCGCTACAGTTACTGCGCTGTTTTGGGCGCGCACACACACGGGTGTCCAGGGCGAGCGGGCCGGGTGGAGCCGGGGCCGGGCCGGGGCCGGGCGCACTTACGCGATGCTCCGCTGCATGGTGATCTGCTCAACTGGGTCTGAAGATCCAGATGTTTCTGCTGGAACCAGCAACAATGAGCGCGCGCTCAAACACGAACGATTCGGCGCCAAAATGACGTGCGAACGCGCCCACCCGAAGAAGAAGGGGCGCGGACAAGGTCGCCACCTGCTGGCGGAAACCGGTCACACAGGCACGTCTGGATACGTCGTTTAGTTGGACTTGGGTCTTAGTATGATGTATGGGGCTTTTTCAGTGTCACCAGAACCTGAACCTGGAACCATTATTACTTGAATATAAAAAATCATTTTTTTTGCATACATGAAATTCATTCAGGTATGCAAAAATTCAAGTAAAAATTCAGGTTCAGGTAGAAATTCAGGTTCAGGTAGAAATTCAGGTTCGGGCAGAAATTCAGGTTCGGGTCAAAATTGAGGTTCAGGTTGAAATTCCGGTCGGGAATGCATCCGGGATACTTAGGATGAGCAAACAAACTCAGAGCTAATCGAACTGCATCTGGCAAATCACAAAACATCAGAGGTCATTGGGATGCGCGTCTTCCTGCTAAGTCTCCTGTAAGGGTGCGTTTGGCATGTAAGTAGCATGTAAGCTGCACGAAGTGGCCTCTGTGCGACCCAGAAATGGCACCTTGTGGCAGCTGCCACATAATCGTGGCACTTCGTGTGGCCAGTGCTGCGTGACTGTGGCCTCCATTGTCCAGAAACGCCACCTGCTTCTGCTGACAGACATCTAAAGAGTCTTGGGTGACTCTGCGTATCGGCCACTCGCTTAAATCATCCCGACGAGCCCCGAATCGCCATTTATTGAAAAGAAGATGGTTCATAACTTTTGTTTGAAAATAATGTTGAGTGAAAGATACTAGCCGACATCCAGCTAGACGGCTCTAAATTACTAGTTCAGAATACTGTTTGGCGATAACGTCGAATTCAGATTATAGGAGGGTATGTGAATGTACAACAAAATGGCGGTAGTACTGCACTACCTCCTATCTCTGGTCGAGATACTTGCACACTTGTATAGTCTTTGTATTGTTTGTGAATGTCATAAGTTATTGTAAAATTGTTTGTGCGTGTCCATTATTGTGATTTGTTATTGTGTAACTGCTACTGGCTGCTAAATTTCCTTCGAGATCAATAAAGTATCTACCTACCTACCGACCTACATCTTGTGTGTTAACAGATGCAAATACTGCATGTTAAAACCTACAGGTGTGTTGTGGTTTTGTTTTCCTTGCAGTTGATTTCCTTTACAGTTAATCTGTAAAAACACAACAGTTTATCCAACAGGACTGCAGTGTTTCATTTAGCATAAACCCCAGTACAGGACATCAGATGACTAAATGAACTAACCAACTCCACATTAACCCTGCACACACTCTTCCCCTAACAGTATCCTCTTCTGATATTTAATGTGATCCAGAAATCCTCATAATTAACATTTTCAACTATTTCTGGTTGATGTTTTTTGTTGAAATGTTTTCAACAAAGAGTTGTGCGATATCCAAGTAGTCTTAATAAATGACATTTAAAATTAATTCTTTCGATTTCTTAGAAACACAATTTTGTGCTGCAGACTGTCCACATACCAGCCCACATTTCTAGACCAGGTAGCATTAATCACATTCCTGTCATTCTTTCACTTTCTATTCCTTAAAACTGAAAATCTATAGTCTGTATGAAATATATATTTAACTGTTTATCTTTTACGGAATCTCCAGATTAAAGTCTGGACAATTCTTGTGTTTTAACCCACTACCTCTTGTAGCTATAGTGTAAGTGTTGTGTAATTCTTAAATGGTCACATATCAAATAATGGAACACAGGAAAGCTGTAATATATGAACTATCATCATCAGACATCAGATAACATCAGAGCTGTGTGGTGGAAGGTTAGTACTGTAGTACTGTACTCATACCTGTACTCATACCTGTTTTGTATTTAAAAATACGGGACGTTTCCCGTATATGACGTCATCACCTAATTTGCATAATCAGTTATTTGCATATAGCTGCAATTGAGGCTGTAGGAGAAATGAAAACATCTTTGGAGTGGCAAAAAGTGAAGAAAAAACACCCCAAATATGTTCTGAACTACAAATGAATTAAAAAATTTACATTTTCTAGTGGCATTTCTAGCTACAAATGGGCTCCTGGGCATATTTCTGTGCCTTTAGCCCGCGTTTGTGCTTGGTAGATTGTTCATGCTGACGGACATTGCTCCTTCCCCCATGAGAGACACTAAAATCACAGCTACATATCTTACAGAATGAGTAGCTATGCCCCTTCATGTTCCTCTTTAGGAAAGTAAATTCCCTGTCCCTTTCGTCAAGGTACACGTACGCTTAGCTTTTTAGACAGGACTGCCTTCTCTCGTTAAATCCATCTCTGATTTGTTGTTCCAGGTTTGCTCCCACTGTCGACACTAAACCCGCGAGTTTTAAATTTTTATTTTTTAAAAGCATTCATGTGCCGCTCCAAACAGATTCTGTCACTAGCCTCGCGAGAACTGCTACCTGCAGTAGTCTGGGTGGCAGTTCCACCTGCAGTGGTCTGGGTGGCAGTTCCACCTGCAGTGGTCTGGGTGGCAGTTCCACCTGCAGTAGTCTGGGTGGCAGTTCCACCTGCAGTAGTCTGGGTGGCAGTTCCACCTGCAGTGGTCTGGGTGGCAGTTCCACCTGCAGTGGTCTGGGTGGCAGTTCCACCTGCAGTAGTCTGGGTGGCAGTTCCACCTGCAGTAGTCTGGGTGGCAGTTCCACCTGCAGTGGTCTGGGTGGCATCACGGCATGATGCCGGAACAGAGCGGTAAAATACGGGACTGCCCCTGTCACAGTGAGGAGGCCCCCTACCGGCCGCCTCCGTCCACAGCGGCTGTTGTTGTTGTTGTTTGGTGACGTCATGTGCGTCCCTCAGGTGGGCGGAGCTCGTGATCCGTCTCAGCTGAGGGTCGTTTGTTTGCCTATATATGTCTTGTCTTTGTACCAGTTGACCGCTGGTCATTATATCCTTAATTTGGATCTATTGCACGGGTTTTAGGTTTGCAGGTTTAGGTTTCTGTACTGGAGTACTGTACTGCAGTGGGGAACCGTCAGGGCCCTCTACGCCCTCTCAAATGGCCTAAAATATTCTTAAAACATACAGTAAATATATATAATTTATCCAATTTTATTTTATCTACTTACAGTTTGACAATCAACATCTAAACAATTACAGAATTATAAGCAAATAAATTATTCACCCGTGTCTATTCAATCTGTGTTGGAAGGTGAGGGGTTAAGTGGAAGCCTGTGAGCCTGTGTCTCCCCCTATCAGGACTGTGATGCCCGCTGTTCGTTTACAGAGGGCCAGGCCATTATAAATCAGCGCAATACCAGTTTCAAATGACAGTAAAATTGACCAATCATATCTTCCCTCTTAGTGGGTGGGCTTAACTGTATGATAATTTCTGCCCGCAGTGGCGACGCTAGCTGTCGTTAGCGTACCACCGCTAGCTAGTTTCGATTCAGTCCTTTGATGTCCTCGTGCGCGTTGTTTACATATTCCGCTCCCGAGGAACACGGAGCTGTGAACCTTATTTTGTTGGAACCTTATTTTGCTTAAGAAGTTATCTAGTACAGATATTATTGTTTATTGCGTTTTTAAAGCTGTACTGTTGTCTCAATTAAAATTTTTTAAAATTGCAGCTAATTAGGAAAAGAATTTTTTTTCGGGGGGGGGGTGGATGGGAGTGGGCCCAGGTTTAATGGTCAGTAGTACTGTACTGTAGTTATGTACTGTAGTTATGTACTGTAGTTCTGTACTGTAGTACTGTACTGTAGTTATGTACTGTAGTTATGTACTGTAGTACTGTACTGTAGTTATGTACTGTAGTACTGTACTGTAGTTCTGTACTGTAGTACTGTACTGTAGGTCTGTACTGTAGTACTGTACTGTAGTTCTGTACTGTAGTTCTGTACTGTAATACTGTACTGTAGTTCTGTACTGTAGGTCTGTACTGTAGTTATGTACTGTAGTACTGTACTGTAGTATTACTATAGTACTATAAGGTTCTATTCATTGTGTGTTTTTTCATCAGAGAATATGGACACAGTATTACTGTAATATATATGTAATATATAATAGTGTATTACTGTAATATATGTAATATATAATAGTGTATTACTGTAATATATATGTAATATATAATAGTGTATTACTGTAATATATGTAATATATAATAGTGTATTACTGTAATATATGTAATATATGTAATATATGTATTACTGTAATTGTTCTACCATGTGCAATATCTGAATCTACCATGTGGAATAACCATAACTGTTTACAACTACATACATTGCATATATATTTATACTCTTTATTTATTTTTCTGTATATCTGAATCTTATATATGTGTATTTCCTGACTGTCACGTTACGGTCCCCGGCCCCTCCCTTTTGGGCGTGTGTCTACGTTGTCTACGTCTACTCGTCTGCGTCTGTGGATCTCCGTGGGTGCGGGTGCGTCTTGTGATAATCCGTCTCACCTGTGAATCATCTCGTAATCACGTGGGGCTAATGTGGTTTGTCTATTTAATGTGCGTTCGCGCAGTGTCCTGTGCTCGTCGTTGTCTAAAGTTTACATGTCTCTGAGTGTGTTAAGTGTTTTACTTGCGCTATATGCGCCATCTGTGTGTCAACATTAAAAGTGACGTCTGTCGCAACCAAGGACTCGTGTCTCGTCCTTCACGCTGCCCCGAGCGTTACACTAACACTATTCTCTGCTGCTGTAACAATGCAAATTTCCCCACTGAGGGATTAAAGGATTATCTTATCTTATCTTAATATATGTAATATATAATAGTGTATTACTGTAATACACACACACAGTGCATCTTTCTTCATATATCATACATGTACATATCATACATATACATATCATACATGTACATATCTTTCTTCTCCGAGGTTCACCTGCGGAGTAACACTGCAGTTGGAGGCTACAATACCAGTATCATCGCTCCGACACGGAATGAAAACCTGGTGTTCATCACAAGACATTTACAGTCATGGCCTGGTGGTAGGGAACTGGTCTTGTGACCGTAGGGTCGTGGGTTCGATTCCCAGACAGGCCATGACTGAGGTGCCCTTGAGCAAGGCACCTAACCCCAACTGCTCCAGGGCGCCAGGGCTAGGGCTGCCTACCGCTCTGGGCACGTGTGATCCACAGCCCCCTAGTAACAACTAGTGTGTGTGTGTGTGTGTGTTCTGACTGCACAGATGGGTTAAAAGCGGAGGACAAATTTCGATTGGGGTGTAAAAATCACAATTGACAAAAATATGGCAAATTACATTGACAATATCAACACCCAGAACTTTCATTCTAGTTACCTTATATGTTGATTGTGTGATTTGTGTGTGACTTATGTATTCATCTGTATAATTTATTTTTGTGTATTTGTGTGTTAACGGGCCGCCCAATGGAGGATGGGTTCCCTTTTGAGTCTTGGTTCTCCCGAGGTTTCTTCCTATTCCCCACCATCATAGGGAGTTTTTCCTTGCCACTGTCGCCTTTGGCTTGCTCATTAGGGTTCTGGACCCATAGTATTGTTAACCTTGTAAACCCTGTAAAGCTGCTTTGTGACAACATGTGTTGTGAAAAGCGCTATACAAATATATTTGATTTGATTTGATCTTTAATAAGTGCATTTGGCTTACTTGAAATTGTCTCTACCCTCAAACAATGCCGTAGAGGTGTGGTTTACAGAGAAACTGCTACTTATTCATGTTAATCTTTGCAAATGATAATATCTCACACGTGACTATCTGTCTCACTGATGTCAAAACTGTCACGTTTCTTCCATCACATCTCTCTACATAAGAGAGTGGGTGGGACTACATGAGAAAGTGGGTGGGACTTTGGGCGCAGCCTGCACTGGATTGGTGGGTGTGTTTTCATATTTTCACTTAAGCAGATTATTAATGCCATGCACAGCAATAAGGATCTTCAATACAGATTTGCTTAGTTTGAAGTCTGAACATGGACTCTGGGAAATATCTGATATTGTGCTGCTGCCTTCTCTGTGTGAAAGGACATGAATTCTACTCTTCCACAGGTACTATTAGTGCTCTCTCTCTCTCTCTCTCTCTCTCTCTCTCTCTCTCTTTCTCTTTCTCTCTCCATTTATCTCTGTCTTGATCTCTCTCTCATCCTCTTTTTGTTATATTTGTTTATTTTGTAGTTCTATCATGTTTTCTTTAAATTGTAAAAACAATTACTTTTATTTTTTAAATTAAACTTTTAGTTTTAAAATTAAAACTAAAAGTTTCAAAGGGTAAAATAAACAAGATTCCACATTGTTATGCAATCAACCTAAAACAAAGTATGTTTTTCTTTAGATAAAATAGCAAGTCTTGCAGAAGTGGAGGAAGAACTTTTGGATATGTTCAGTGATTTCATCCAAACAGAAGAGGAGATTCTAGAGGAACTCGCTAGGTAGCAGCACTACATTTAGCCCCTCTGTTTCCAACTCAAAGGTTCCTTCTTGTTTATGCTACGTGAAGGTTGTTTCTATGTAGCACAATTGTATGTGTTCATTGCAGAGTCTACTGTGACCTTAAATTGCTGTTTTCTGGCCAAATGGAATATGAACTGAGCAACCCAGTGGCCTCTTACAAACTGATGAGCAGAATGACAGAGCAGTGGAGGCCAATTCTTACATACATTAAGAAGAGACTGGCTCAGGGTAACATCTCGAAAATATACTGAATATTAAATAGATATGCAAATATACGTAGATAGATACTGAAAAACACATTTATGACATTCGGATGTCAAATGAAGTCTTAAATGATAAAGAAATCTCTGCATGTAACAATGACTCAGATGATCTGTATGTGGAGGATGAGGATGAGGATGAAGAGTTCTACCACCTCCCTCGTCAGGTGGACATAGACGGTGCCGCCCGCGGCATTATCAGACTACAGGACATGTACAAACTTCACCCTCAGGACATCACTAAAGACCCACAGACAGGTCATGCCTCACACTCCTGTGGGCCAGCGTCTTAAAGAAATGTTCATTTTATTGTATTGTTTTATATTTTATTACGTTATTTTATTAAGAGATACAGGTAAAATATTAGAATTCATCAAACGTATATAAATTGTGAATTTGTCATTGACAAACCTACAAGACTTTTCAATTTGTGCGTTAAATAACGACAGGTGAAATGAACCTAGACAAATGTGGTAATGTTGACAATTTCTCAGTTATGTGTAAATAAGAATTGTCAAAAATCAGTGTGATCGCTGTTCAAACTGGACAGGGAGAGAAATACTTTTAAACCCGGATGAAAGTTTCCATCTGGGGAAGATGGCATGTGACCTGCAGCAGTACCAGCATGCCTTCCTGTGGTTCCAGCAGTCACTGTCTCAGATAAGCGCAGGTCAGGAGGCCATGGTGAAAAAGATCCACCTGCTTCAACACCTGGTCCATGCAGCCTACCTCTACGGAGATATGCCTCATGCCGTTGACTACTCTCAGCGTATTTGGCGTCTAGGTAAGTCACATCCACCTTTTAACAAAAACATCTGATCTTAAAATATGAGTGGAATTTTTAACTGTGTATTCACGTTTTGATTTTGTAGATCCAACCAATGTGTATGCAAATTTGGATATGACCATTTTCAGTCAGAACTCATATCCTGATATACTCACCCTGAACAGCACACCAGGCAGTCGTTACGAGGCCCTCTGCAGGGGGGAGGCTGCCAGCGCACTGTTTCAAAACAGGCAAGGTTATATATATCATAAACAAGCAAGACTATGGACCAAACCTGGAAGCTTCAAAATCAATCATTAATTGTTAATCATTAAGTTTTTGTGGTTCAATTTGAAGAAAGGAAGGAATGACAAACATTCAGAAGTCTGCATATTGCATTACTTTATTTGTAATTTGCTACATTAGTACTTTATTATTACCAGGTCTTGATGCACCACATGAACAGTACCTTATTTGGACTTTTTCCAAGTAATATTTTATATTTTTAAGTGAACCTTTAAAAAATTTTACTTATTTACATACTTGATTCATGAAACAGTACGGTGGCCCCCTGCTGGCTGCCTCTATCAGCTGCGGCAGAAGTCTGTTCGTCCCTCAGGTGGGCGTGGCCCATTAAGGAACCCGACACCTGGGGGTCGTTTAACTGTCTATATACGTCTATATACGTCTATTTGTGTCTTTGTACTAGTTGACTGCTGGTTATTGTGTCCTTCATTTGGTCAGGTTTTGCATTGGTGCACTTTATCCATTAAATCCTGCATTTTCCCTCAGACTGACGCAATCGCTTCTTATAAACAATAAGGAAAATAGTTTTTAAATCAGATTAAAATCCAGTTCCAACAATTACCATATATATATATATATACCAGTGGCGGATGCTGGTCTTTCAAGGAGGGGGAGCTCAATTTCAGCCTACATCATAAAATGTGTCGGTTTATTTATTCGTAAATTCTACCCTCCATTCCTTTTCAAGAAAATGATCTGTGACCCTGTCGTACCAACAAGGTGTCAGAAAGAGTGATAGAAGTCAGTCTCCAAACACAAGCAGCTACAACAAAAACCACCAGAAATAGAAGCTCGATTTGTCGCTAGTCGTTTTTAATGAAGAAAATGCCGCTAAGAGGATTAGGAAAATCTCCGGTTCAACTCAGAACTGAATGAAAATTTTAAAAAATTTAAATTAAATGCTCCCGCAGAGGTTTACACCAAAAGATCGCTGATTCGCTCATTTCGCTGTCAATCAAAAAGGGATTCAGCCTCAGACAGATCATTCAATCGTCATGCAGAAGCTGAGCGTCCGGGCCAGCCGAGGCCGGCCCACTGCCCCATAGACGCCCAGAGACGCTGAGCTTCCGATGGTAGGGACAAAGCCCAGCATTTATTCAATGGCTCGTCTCGTTTCGCTGCACTCTTTGCTTCGGTATTGAACTCTGTAGATGTTCAGCGTTCACACTGTTTAAAGCACCGTGAAGCTGCGGGACTGAGTGAGAGGAAAGCCGCGTCGTTACCAGTGATAAGAGGCTGATTCTGAACAAAAGTTGAGCGCGTTGTAGCGCATATTTAATCAATGACATGTACACACAACAGTATATGTTTGATCACTTATTTTTTTACATTTTAGGGGAAGCTGAGCTTCCCTTGCAGTCTTAGAGCAATCGCCACTGATATATACAAACCTAAAAGTTGTATATTTCAAATCTGAGACATCCAGGAAGTCCAGACCGCTGAGCTGCAGACATCACGTAGATGGAGGTAACCGCAGACTCAGCTACGCCCCTGTATGGGTGGAGGAGGAGTGGGACGAGCCTTCCATCATTCGTTACCATGACGTCCTCTCAGAGAGTGAGATGGAGATCCTGAAGAGTGTTGCGAGACCTTTGGTAAACACTTTGGTTGTAACCACAGTCAAGTCAGGAACACAAGAAACAGGTTTAGTCTTTGCAGCAATGTGTGTGAGACAGGCTCATCATTGTGAGACAGGCTCATCATTGTGAGACAGGTGCATCATTGTGAGACAGGAGCATCATTGTGAGACAGGTGCATCATTGTGAGACATGTGCATCATTGTGAGACAGGTGCATCATTGTGAGACAGGCACATCATTGTGAGACAGGCTCATCATTGTGAGACAGGCACATCATTGTGAGACATGAGCATCGTTGTGAGACAGGCGCATCATTGTGACACAGGAGCATTATTGTAAGACAGGTGTATCATTGTGAGACAGGTGTATCATTGTGAGACAGGTGTATCATTGTGAGACAGGTGCACCATTGTGAGATAGGCGTATCATTGTGAGACAGGCGCATCATTGTGAGACAGGCTCATTATTGTGAGACAGGCGCATCATTGTAAGACAGGTGCATCATTGTGAGACAGATGCATCATTGTGAGACAGGCTCATTATTGTGAGACCGGCGCATCATTGTGATACAGGCTCATTATTGTGAGACAGGTACATCATTGTGAGACAGGCGCACCATTGTGAGACAGGCGCATCATTGTGAGACAGGTGCATCATTGTGAGACAGGCTCATTATTGTGAGACAGGCGCGTCATTGTGAGACAGGCTCATTATTGTGAGACAGGCGCATCATTGTGAGACAGGTGCATCATTGTGAGACAGGCGTATCATTGTGAGACAGGAGCATTATTGTGAGACAGGAGCATTATTGTGAGACAGGTGTATCATTGTGAGACAGGCGTATCATTGTGAGACAGGTGTATCATTGTGAGACAGGTGTATTATTGTGAGACAGGTACATCATTGTGAGACAGGCGCACCATTGTGAGACAGGCGCATCATTGTGAGACAGGCGTATCATTGTGAGATAGGCGCATCATTGTGAGACAGGCTCATTATTGTGAGACAGGCGCATCATTGTGAGACAGGAGCATTATTGTGAGACAGGCTCATTATTGTGAGACAGGAGCATCATTGTGAGACGGGTTCATCATTGTGAGACATGTGCATCATTGTGAGACAGGTGTATCATTGTGAGACAGGTGCATCATTGTGAGACAGGCGCATCATTGTGAGACAGGTTCATCATTGTGAGACAGGTGCATCATTGTGAGACAGGCGCATCATTGTGAGACAGCCGTATCATTGTGAGACAGGCATATCATTGTGAGACAGGCACATCATTGTGAGACATGAGCATCATTGTGAGACAGGCTCATTATTGTGAGACAGGTTCATCATTGTGAGACAGGCGCATCATTGTGAGACATGTGCATCATTGTGAGACAGCCGTATCATTGTGAGACAGGCACATCATTGTGAGACAGGCACATCATTGTGAGACATGAGCATCATTGTGAGACAGGCTCATTATTGTGAGACAGGTTCATCATTGTGAGACATGTGCATCATTGTGAGACAGGTGCATCATTGTGAGACAGGCGCATCATTGTGAGACAGGCGCATCATTGTGAGACAGGTGCATCATTGTGAGACAGGCGTATCATTGTGAGACAGGCACATCATTGTGAGACAGGCTCATCATTGTGAGACAGGCACATCATTGTGAGACATGAGCATCATTGTGAGACAGGCTCATTATTGTGAGACAGTAGCATCATTGTGAGACAGGTTCATCATTGTGAGACAGGCACATCATTGTGAGACATGAGCATTATTGTGAGACAGGCACATCATTGTGAGACATGAGCATTATTGTGAGACAGGCGCATCATTGTGAGACAGGTGCATCATTGTGAGACAGGTGCATCATTGTGAGACAGGCGTATCATTGTGAGACAGGCACATCATTGTGAGACAGGCTCATCATTGTGAGACAGGCACATCATTGTGAGACATGAGCATCATTGTGAGATAGGCTCATTATTGTGAGACAGGAGCATCATTGTGAGACAGGTTCATCATTGTGAGACAGGCACATCATTGTGAGACATGAGCATCATTGTGAGACAGGCTCATTATTGTGAGACAGGTTCATCATTGTGAGACATGTGCATCATTGTGAGACAGGTGCATCATTGTGAGACAGGCGCATCATTGTGAGACAGGCGCATCATTGTGAGACAGGTGCATCATTGTGAGACAGGCGTATCATTGTGAGACAGGCACATCATTGTGAGACAGGCTCATCATTGTGAGACAGGCACATCATTGTGAGACATGAGCATCATTGTGAGACAGGCTCATTATTGTGAGACAGTAGCATCATTGTGAGACAGGTTCATCATTGTGAGACAGGCACATCATTGTGAGACATGAGCATTATTGTGAGACAGGCACATCATTGTGAGACATGAGCATTATTGTGAGACAGGTTCATCATTGTGAGACATGTGCATCATTGTGAGACAGGTTCATCATTGTGAGACATGTGCATCATTGTGAGACAGGTGCATCATTGTGAGACAGGCGCATCATTGTGAGACAGGTGCATCATTGTGAGACAGGCGCATCAATGTGAGACAGGTTCATCATTGTGAGACAGGTGCATCATTGTGAGACAGGTGCATCATTGTGAGACAGGCGCATCATTGTCAGACAGCCGTATCATTGTGAGACCGGCACATCATTGTGAGACAGGCTCATCATTGTGAGACAGGAGCATCATTGTGAGACAGGTGCATCATTGTGAGACAGGTTCATCATTGTGAGACAGGTGCATCATTGTGAGACAGGCGTATCATTGTGAGACAGGCGCATCATTGTGAGACAGGCACATCATTGTGAGACAGGCTCATCATTGTGAGACAGGAGCATCATTGTGAGACAGGTTCATCATTGTGAGACAGGCACATCATTGTGAGACATGAGCATTATTGTGAGACAGGCACATCATTGTGAGACATGAGCATTATTGTGAGACAGGTTCATCATTGTGAGACATGTGCCTCATTGTGAGACAGGTTCATCATTGTGAGACATGTGCATCATTGTGAGACAGGTGCATCATTGTGAGACAGGCACATCATTGTGAGACAGGTGCATCATTGTGAGACAGGTTCATTATTGTGAGACAGGTGCATCATTGTGAGACAGGTGCATCATTGTGAGACAGGCGTATCATTGTGAGACAGGCGCATCATTGTCAGACAGCTGTATCATTGTGAGACAGGCACATCATTGTGAGACAGGCTCATCATTGTGAGACAGGCACATCATTGTGAGACATGAGCATCATTGTGAGACAGGCGCATCCTTGTGAGACAGGAGCATCATTGTGAGACAGGCGCACCATTGAGAGAAGGCGCACCATTGTGAGACAGGAGCATCATTGTAAGACAGGCGTATCATTGTGAGACAGGTGTATCATTGTGAGACAGGTACATCATTGTGAGACAGGCTCATCATTGTGAGACAGGAGCATTATTGTGAGACAGGAGCATTATTATGAGACAGGAGCATTATTGTGAGACAGGCGTATCATTGTGAGACAGGCGCATCATTGTGAGACAGGCTCATTATTGTGAGACAGGCGCATCATTGTGAGACAGGCTCATTATTGTGAGACAGGCGCATCATTGTGAGACAGGAGCATTATTGTGAGACAGGCTCATTATTGTGAGACAGGAGCATCATTGTGAGACAGGCGCACCATTGTGAGACAGGCGCACCATTGTGAGACAGGAGCATCATTGTAAGACAGGCGTATCATTGTGAGACAGGTGTATCATTGTGAGACAGGTACATCATTGTGAGACAGGCTCATCATTGTGAGACAGGAGCATTATTGTGAGACAGGAGCATTATTATGAGACAGGAGCATTATTGTGAGACAGGCGTATCATTGTGAGACAGGCGCATCATTGTGAGACAGGCTCATTATTGTGAGACAGGCGCATCATTGTAAGACAGGCTCATTATTGTGAGACAGGCGCATCATTGTGAGACAGGAGCATTATTGTGAGACAGGCTCATTATTGTGAGACAGGAGCATCATTGTGAGTTTCCATTAGCTCATTACACTGAACCTTTGAGATGTGTAGCAGGTATTAAGAGTCATAATGAGACTTTGGATCTGAATCTGGATTTGAATGTATTTACAGTAAATGAAATTACACTAATTGAAAGTGTTTTTTTGTTGTTGCTGATGTGTTTCCTGTTGTTTAAATGCATTTCATTCAAAGTTTTCTCTTTGTGAAGCTTGAAAGGTCAATGATTACTGGATGGGGGGAGGGCGTGGTGTCACACACCCGGGTGTCACAGAAGTTAGTAATTTCAATTATACATCACTGAAACTAATGCATTAACTGGATAATTGAAGCTTAAACCCTTACTAAATGATCTGTGTACAAGTGAATATACGTGTGTGTGTGTATATATATGTGTGTGTGTATATATGTGTGTGTGTGTATGTGTGTGTGTATGTGTGTTTATGTGTGTGTGTGTTTATGTGTGTGTGTGTGTGTGTGTGCGCTTGTGTGTGTGTGGTTCTCTGTGTGTGTGTGTGTGTGCGTGTGTGTGTTTATGTGTGTGTGTGTGTATATATATATGTGTCTGTGCGTGTGTGTTTATGTGTGTGTGTATGTGTGTGTGTGTGTGTGTGTGTGTGTGTGTGTGAACAGTGCTTGGCTCTATGATGAAGATGACCCTGTTGTTTCCCGGGTCACTCAGAGACTCTCCTGCTTGACAGGTCTGGATATGAAGTCATCAGAGCCCCTGCAGGTACTGGCAAATGAGCCATTTAATGACCTCAAGGTCATCTGCTATCTAGCCATGAACTTCTCCACATTCATCTCTATATTCTTCTATGTCTAACTGAATGGCACACTCACCTGCACAGTTCAGGTTCACAAAATAAAAGGTTATTGTTCCAGTAGACTAGCTTTTTAAATGCCTGGAGTCAGCAGTTATAATACTTTTTTCTTGTTTGAATATGTGTTTTAGGTCTTGAATTATGGGATTGGTGGACAGTTTGAACCACATTATGATGCTGGGGTAATGAACATTCAGATGATTTATTTTGTTTTGAGAAGTATCAGACATGTTAGACACTGTTTCTCACTGTTTCTCCTGTTTTTCTCAATTGAAGACTACCAAGAGCTCAGAAAGTGGACAAAGGATAGCAAGTATCATAATCTATGTAAGGGTCCCCACCCCCCACACCCTCACCCCTATAGCCTCACCCCTATGCTTTCACCCCATACTCTCACTCTTATACCCTCACCCCCATACACTCACCCCCACACTCTCACCCCGACACCCTCACCCCATACTCTCACCTGTTTACAGTTGATTTGATTTACTCTCAGATTTGTAAAATTGCTGTAGGCCACATTAAAATCCTCCGTTTCTGCTACAGCTGAGTGATGTCAGAGGGGGAGGGGCTACAGTGTTTCCTGAAGTGGGCGTTTCCCTGAAGCCTCTGAAGGTATGTGAGCTGTAACACAGTATTGTTTTACATCTCTGCAGCTCCATGGTAACGTTTCTGAATCTAAGAGGGTTCTTTTTATTTGATTTACTTTGACCTGCAAATGTGATAAATAAAAAATAAATACTAGGATTAATCCCAGAATAATGTTTACAGAACATTATTGAGACAGGTCTACAAGACGACATGTGGATAAATACTTTTTTGAATAGTTTTAAGTGTATTTTCCAAGTGTGTTGTGAGAGGTGTGTGGTATCTGTATGTATTTCTGTCCCAGGGGTCAGCAGTGCTCTGGTACAATCTGCTACAGAATGGTGACCTCAGTGACCTCAGCTTGCATGCTGGGTGTCCGGTCTGGCATGGAAGTAAATGGGGTGAGTTGTGATTGGCCTGAAGTGCTGAGATGCTCCGTGCTACACTGGAGCGCCACGCGTGCACCAGCTCCATCTGATGAGACTGAGAGAGGGAAGAGCCGACTCTCTTGGATTCACTTCTGTTCATTTATTTATTTGGATCTGTACATATTTGCCTTTTAAATCTTTTTTCAGTCGCCATCAAGTGGGTTCACGAACGGGGACAAGAATTCAGAAGACCATGTTCACTGTCTAAGACAGAATGAGGAGTTCTCTCTCTCTCCCTCTCTCTCTCTCTCTCTCTCTCTCTCTCCCTCTCTCTCTCTCTCTCCATCTCTCTCCCTCTCTCTATCCCTCTCTCTCTCTCTCTCCATCTCTCTCCCTCTCTCTATCCCTTTCTCTCTCTCTCTCTCTCCCTCCCTCCCTCCCCCCGTTTGGCCTTATTTGCACCTGTTACCCGTGGCCTGAAGTGGTGGATTCTTGTATTCATGTATTTATACATTTTTGTTTAATGATTTTTGGTTGGGTGTTATTTTTATCTTTGTGTTCTGATAAAAATATTAAATATGTAACTGAGACGTTTATAACTTATTCATTTAAATTAAGTGAAGTGCATATGTTGATTCTTGTTAAATCTATTAAAACATAAGGCAGGCTATTGTCACACTACTGTTAGAATCTGAGTAGAATTAAGTGTATCCAAATGTTTCTTGGGTGTCATCAGTAAGTCTCTATAACCCTAACACTAACCCTTTATGACCCTAACACTAACCCTTTATGACCCTAACACTAACCCTTTATGACCCTAACACTAACCCTTTATGACCCTAACACTAACCCTTTATGACCCTAACACTAACCCTTTATAACCCTAACACTAACCCTTTATGACCCTAACACTAACCCTTTATGACCCTAACACTAACCCTTTATGACCCTAACACTAACCCTTTATGACCCTAACACTAACCCTTTATAACCCTAACACTAACCCTTTATAACTCTATCACTAACC
>NC_135229.1:422500-565000 GCF_052324685.1 Brachyhypopomus gauderio | reverse complement strand
CTCCCCCTCTCTCACTCACCCTATCTTTCTCTCTCTCTCTCACTCACTCTCTCTCTCTCTTACTCTCTCCTTGGGGTGTGACAGGTGACACCGGAGGCTTTTAATTTCAGTGTAAAAACAAATACACATCCAGACAGATATCAATAATGCATGCTGCTAATTGAGTTGAACGTGTGCTTTTAGTGATGCTGACACTAGTCTCTCTCCCTCTCTGTCTCACACACCTCATCCATCTGTCTGTCCATCTCACACTGGAGAGAACACCTAAAGATTTCACTTAACATCTGATACTTAAAAAAAATGAAGACAACCCAAATATTGAAACAAATCTTCACCATGATTATTTTAAGTGCAAATTTCAAAATTCATTTATCTGTATTACACCAAGACTAAATGGTTTCAAGGCAATTCTGTTATTCTAAAAGTAGCCTAGACCGTTTAATCCTCATCACACCCTCACTTCTCTTCCTTTACCACATCCCTCCATCCCTCTCCCACCCTTCCTCCTGATCTGTCCATTCTCATCTCCCCTGACGCTCATTCCTCTTTATGCTGAGGATGCAGATGAGATTTAAAGATTGTGTGTTTGTGCAAACACACGTATAAGCGTGGGGCGGAGTTCAAGGTTTGTGTGCATCTGCAAGAGAGTGAGAGTGACAGAAATGTGTGTGTGTGTAGGAGTTACATTGTGTCTTAAGGACTGAATCGGGTTAACACTGAGGAGGATAAGATGGGCGGAGTGTTTGTGCTGGTTTAATCCTCTTTCGGACTACAGTAGGGACCCTTTACTTAATGAGTGTGAGAGGGCACAAGGGTTAGAAAAGATTTGTGTGTGTGTACGTGTGAGTCTAAACACTTGGAGTCTTCTCTGTGTTACAGGGAAGCTAACACTGAATATCAGCTAATCCAAAGGCACTTAAATAAAGCGACAACACACACACACACACACACCTATGTTCTCTCCATCTCTGCTTTTTCATTCGTTCATGCTGACTTTGCCTCTCGTTTTCATGTTTCTGCTGCCTGTCTCGTGGACTGAGGTTTCTAAAAGCTTCTTGTATGTTTCCCAACCCTCTTACCCTCCATGTCCAGAAAAAACACATCCGCATGAAACCAGAGACAAATGGAGAGAATGTGTGAGTGAGAGAGGGAGAGAGAGAGAGGGGGGAGAGGACAGAAAGAGAGGAGGAGAGAAAGGGGTGAGGAATTTCTTCCATACAAGTATTAAAGTAAATGTGAGTGTATGTTTATAAAGAAAACAGTCACCACAGGTTTTTTCACTTTTATGCCTTGTTCATTCTCACCATCTTTGACTTCATCATGACTTCATCAGTGGTAAACACACTCAGAGAGGTTGATCCTGGTCCTTTAGTTCTGATCAGTATCAGGTCCTAGTGACCTTAAAGAACTGAAGCACAGGACAGCATTCACCCCAGGACATGGATGCAGATGAAAGAAGATGCTAAGAGCTCTAATCTAGGAACAGTGCCTCTTTGACACCTTTGCATCTGTAAGTGGAAGGGAAAAAAACCAACGTCTGATCCCAGGTCAGCCCGGTTGAGCTGCAGTAACACACGCTTTTTCACATGACACCATATTGTGCCCTCTCACCAATCAGGACGTTCAGGAATCTTTTTCAATATTTAACTCAATTAGTGTAACCAATTAAACTCCACCCTGCTAAGGCAAGCAGATTTCCTTCTGACTGATCATTGGTTTGTCCACACATGGGCGGAGTCCTGGCACTCCACCCCCCCCCCCCCCCCCCCCCCCCCCCCCCCCCCGAGATGTGCCCCCTACAGCCCGCTCTGACACCCCCCGCTGCCCCGCTCTGATGCTAGGATCCAGACATAGCCATGGATCACAGAACACTGTGTCTAATGGCCAGAGCTAACCTTGAGGACAGAGCAATCAAACACAGGGTAATCAAACACAGAAACCCACAGACTTGGGATTAGAACATCTCTTTTGATCTCAACTTTAACATGTGGCAGTTAAAGTAATGGAAGCAAGTTTCATATAATCATACAAAACTTTAACATCATTGTTCTGATCATAATCACAGAGTTCTTCTGCTGGGCCCCAGCACAGACGCTCCTGCACTGTGGTCAGAGTGGGGTGGCCACCATCACAACATTTCTGTTTGTTAGTAACATAGTAAATCTAATGCCATAACGATGTAGTGATTTCACAAAAAAAAAAAAAAGTTTTCTCAGGAATCATAATGTGTTAGAGGTCCTTATAGTGCAACAAATCAGTCAGCATTCTTTAAAACAACATCAAATATTTACACACACACAAAAAAAAAAACAACCATTTAAAAATCACTGCCTTCCACAAAACAAAACAACCCTAACGGGGGATTAATGAGATTGTTCATGCGTGCATGAGTGTGTATGTATATATGCGTGTGTGTGTGTGTGTGTGTGTGCGCGTTAGCCAATCTGTTAATGAGGCTGTTTGTACCAACTGAAGGTTCTGGGCTTGAGAAAACGACATTATTCTGGAGTTAATGTTTCCATATTGTGGAGTAAAGCATGGATAAAAAAAAAAAACTAAATGTTGACAACAGCACCTCCTGGTGGATTTAAGTGTTTATGACAAGAATGCAGGAAGTGTTCATATTTTTTTGGATATGAAGTTGGACATTTTTTCTTTTGCAATATGGTAACCATGGTTACAGATTAAATCATGTTTCTGTTTCAGTCTTCAGGATAAACAGCATAATGACATTTAAAATAAATAGTACAATTAAATTCCATAATGTCCACGCAAGACAATACATTTTTGGATTAATGCTAACTCATAATTTAATAACAATGTATAGTTATGCCGATATATTGTCACAGCCCTGGAGTGTGTGTGTGTGTGTGTGTGTGTGGTTATGTCTGCACAACTGTGTAAATATGCACTTGAGTGTGTTGAAACAGAGCCCCCTAGTGGAGGAGAGACAGCACTGTCTCTCTGTAAGGCCTCTATGCTTTGGACTGCAGACGTGTGTCTCGACAGCATTCAAAACAACGCTTATACTAACATTATTGACTGTACATTACTTTACATGGACGATCAGAACATTTCTAATCAATCAAGATGAAACGCTGCTCAGTGATCCCAGACCGATCATCCCCGTCACCACCTCCAGCAGACGGTCATGGATTATATGTGCATGTGAGTTTTGCGATTGACAGGGAACCTTCACATGGTGCCTAAGCAAATGTCATCAGATATGGCACAACGGTATTTGTATATGCCATAACAAGAGTGGCGTGTGCGTGTGTGTGTGTGTGTCTGCATGAGATTAAATGTTCAGTGCGCTTGGGGATTAGTTGTGTAATGCATCACATTGGTAACACCATCACAATGTGTCATCAGTAACACCGTCAGGCCTGATCGAGCACAACCTTTCAGCTAAATAAATACTTTTTAAAACCACTGTTGAGCTACACATGACCCCGCCCCTCTCTTCTCTCATTGGTCCTCCTGGCTAATCTCTTATGCGCTTTTCCTTGTTAGGCCCAACCCACCTCTCTCTCCCTGTCTCTCCACCCTCTCTCTCTCATTCTCACTCAATTTCTCTCTCTCTCTCCACCCCCCCCTCTCTAGGTGAGGTTCTGGAGGGGCAGGCTGACCCTCAGACAGCTCCAGTACAGAGCCCTGGCCAGCGTCCCCACCACCAGCAGGAGGAGCAGCACCCATGTGGCGTAGATGCCCCCGTACACCTGGGCTTGGGCCCACGTCCCTGCCTGCACCGGGATGGGGGGATGAAGGGAGAGAGAGGGAGAGAGAAGGAGAGACAGTATTAGTCAACCAGGAAGTCAGGTATACACCTTATGTCTAGGGGTGTCAAAGTCCGGTCCTGTCAAAGTCCAGTGTGTAGCGATTGCTCTGCTCAGACACACCCACTACACCTGGAACAGGTGTGTTTGACTATTAGTGTGATATCAAAGTCAGGTCAGAAAGGGCCAGAGAACAGTGTGCTGGGGTTCAGCCTGACCCAGTGTGTGTGGATTGGTGACTGACCTGCTTCAACTATGGTGGTGTTTTGGTGTCTAGGTGTGTGTGTGACACCGTGTTGGTTTACACTCACAATCAGCCCAGCAGCAGAGATACTGAAGAGCAGACAGAGCAGGAAACACCACAGGCTCCGCCTCCTCGGGTACCTCTGGCCAATCGAAGAGCTGCAGAAGGAGGAAGTTGGCATGAGGGCAGGAAGAAGATTCACAGAATGAAACCAGAGACATTTTGCTGGAGACACTGACCATAAACAAAGGACAGAGAGACCTGACACAAGCCAAAGTCTTTAAAGGTCCACTAGACAGACAGGCAGAACAATGCGAGTTAACCGAGTTTAATTAAACGATTGACAAACTGATGGATTGAACACTCACACTTTTCTGCAGTGAGGACACCGGGCCAATGTCCTGTCAGTAAACTCTGTCCACTGAAACATTGAGGACAAACAACAGTATTAATGGTGAAGAAAATGAGGAAGAAGATGATGAAGAATATAAAGTCAGTGCTGCTGGACGTTTGCATCAGTGGATGTGTGAGTTATTCGGGGCAGGCAGCTCTCAGCAGGTCTGTGTGGTCAGTGTATATGTGGAGGAGGAGGACGATGATGAAGACTATACCAAGAAGGTGTTGCTG
This sequence comes from Brachyhypopomus gauderio, assembly GCF_052324685.1. NCBI lineage: Eukaryota > Metazoa > Chordata > Actinopteri > Gymnotiformes > Hypopomidae > Brachyhypopomus > Brachyhypopomus gauderio. Next base: position 560,353 of record NC_135229.1, on the reverse strand, counting down.
CAGTGTCCACATGCCACACGTGCGCCGGTGGGCTGAGGGTCAGGACTAGCAGGACCAGGGTGGACAGGACCCAGGTTGATGATTCTCTTACTGCATCACACAGTGGAGACATGGAGACACACACACACACACACACACACACACACACACACACACACACACACACACACACACACGGAGACAACATGGAGACACACACACAAAGATACAACATGGAGACACACACACACAAAGATACAACATGGAGACACACACACACACACACACACAAAGATACAACATGGAGACACACACACAAAGATACAACATGGAGACACACACACACACAAAGATACAACATGGAGACACACACACACACAAAGATACAACATGGAGACACACACACACACACACACACAGAGACAACATGGACACACACACACACACAGACACACAGAGACAACATGTAGACATACACGCACACACGGAGACACACACACACACACACACACACACACACACACACACAGATAACATGCAGAGACACACAAACACGGAAACAACATGGAGCCACACACACACACACACCCACACACTTCTCAGTTCAGTCCTTTGGAAAAACCCCTAATAGTGGAACAGCACACTTCATTTCCCTCTTTTTGGTACCAAAACCAACAAACCACCACATGGAAGACTTTTATTTTATAAAATCTTTCAAATTCTAAATATGGAGTTCAGCTAATCTGAAGCATCTTGGGGCAAGTGTGCATTACCTTAATCACTTAACCCAAAAAATGCTAATTTTGCTAATTACAAGTGAAAGGCATTCAGGGACAACTGGTACTGTGCACCTCCTCCTATTGGATAACAGCCCTGCCAGTATTGTGAGGTGAAACACTGCACTGGTGTTGGGTGCCCCCCACACCTCCGCCCACCCCCCGCCCCCTCACACCCCCAAACCCCGCCCACCCACACTCACCAGTACGGCCGAGGACAGGCGATGCGCTGAGACGTAACCTTGCAGATGAGCAGACAGTTACAAGGGCATCGTACATACTTCTTCCCAGCAGGAGCATTCTTTATAGGCTAGAGAGAGAGAGAGAGAGAGAGAGAGAGAGAGAGAGAGAGAGAGAGAGAGAGAGAGAGAGAGAGAGAGTATGGACAGAGAGAGAGAGAGAGATGGGAGGGAGGGAGAGAGAGAGAGGGAGAGAGTGGACAGAGAGAGAGATGGACACAGAGAGAGAGAGAGATGGGAGGGAGGGAGAGAGAGAGAGAGAGAGGGAGAGAGTGGACAGAGAGAGAGATGGACACAAAGAGAGAGAGAGAGATGGGAGGGAGGGAGAGAGAGAGAGAGAGAGGGAGAGAGTGGACAGAGAGAGAGATGGACACAGAGAGAGAGAGAGAGATGGAAGGGAGGGAGAGCGACACAATAGAAAATTATTTAAATTTAGCAACATCACCCAAATCTGTTTCATGCCACAGAAAGTCACATGACTGTCACATGACCCGGAGACAACCTGGAAGACAGGTCTGTGGTTAACAACTGGGACATCTCACTGCTAACTGCTGATTCCTTACACAGGTCAAACTGTGTGTGGGAGAGTTCAGTGTCAGAGTCAGGTCTGTAACACTATGTCTCCAGGAGTCAGGTCTGTAACACTACGTCTCCAGGAGTCAGGTCTGTAACACTGCGTCTCCAGGAGTCAGGTCTGTAACACTGCGTCTCCAGGAGTCAGGTCTGTAACACTGCGTCTCCAGGAGTCAGGTCTGTAACACTACGCCTCCAGGAGTCAGGTCTGTAACACTACGCCTCCAGGAGTCAGGTCTGTAACACTGCATCTTCAGGAGTCAGGTCTGTAACACTGAGTCTCCAGGAGTCAGGTCTGTAACACTACGTCTCCAGGAGTCAGGTCTGTAACACTGAGTCTCCAGGAGTCAGGTCTGTAACACTGCGTCTCCAGGAGTCAGGTCTGTAACACTGCGTCTCCAGGAGTCAGGTCTGTAAGACACAGCAGTCTCACCGTAGCCTCGTTGCAGACTCCACACTTGACGACGTGTTGGTGTATTTTGCCCTCGACGCTGATGAGAGACTGGCACACGCGGCAGCTGATGACGGGGGCACTGCCACTCTCGGGCGAGGTGAGGGGGGAGTAGGGCGGGGGATCCTCACCCAGCAGCACGGACGGCTGTGACGGGCTGGGGAACGGTGGGAAACCTGAAACACGCAGCCAGAAAAACAGCTCTGAGTGTCGTAGGAGCAGAGTCCACCTAGCAGAGTGAAGTAAACTCCTAGAGTCTCTGTGCAACAAAGGTTCAGAAACTGGGAATAAAAAACATGATGGCACCAAAGAACCACATTTAAATGTCCAACTTCAAAGGCCAGACACTGGAACCAGTGAGACAGGACATATTTATGCCTGTGAAACCATTACCAATGAAACCATTACCAACATAATGTACAGAGATGAGGAAGTGTGTGGTTTAGAGAATGACAGCAGGTGTTAGATCCTCCAGGACACAGGGCTTACATCCTCTCTTACTTTCACATCACACATGCTCATCAGTTGACACTGCAAAACGTACATGTGACCATAGAGGCAGAAAGCACTACTGTGTATCTCTTGTGTCTGGACTAAATACTGTAAATGTAAACGATGGTGTATTTAAGGGCTTGGAAACATGGGGGCTTAGTTGTCAAATGTCATCTACGAAAACCTCTACCATCTACGTTTGTTTTAATCCCCTTTCCGGGTTTCGTAGAACCAGCACATCATTCACTTTTACCTGAACGTCACTGTAATTGTAAAACATTCGTTCACACACACACACACACACACACACACACACACACACACGTTTATTTATTTTGGTCAACCTGGGCAGAGCACAACACCAAACCCTTTAAGAAGTCTCTGTTTAAGAAAACCTCCTGAATTAGAGGTTTTATATGGGATGGGTCTAATCCCGGTGGAGAACTGCGTGTATTGTGGACTATCGTGACCCTAAACAGACTGGTAGTTGTTGGTGTGTCATATGATATCGGCCCCAGTCTCTCTCTCTCTCACACACACACACACACACACACACACACACACACACACAACGTCCATGATGCGACCCCGACGTGCGCCAACACTCAGGCCGACACGCCCCGCCCAGCGACGACGCTGATTGGTCTATTTTAATCATCAGGCCCATTTGAATCTCCTGATTGGTCGAAACGGTCAGACGAGGTGAACGTTCGGCGTTTGTGGACGCTCACGTTATTTTTATCCCTTTTCTACAAACGCGGTAATTTACAACTTCATCTCGACCGCGAGTAAACACGATCACCCCCCGTAGGCCGTGACGGCGGAGCACAGCGCCACCTCGCCGATAAATAAACCGTTAAACAGGCACACATACTTCACGTCCCCGGTTAGCTGCCCGCTAGCCGCGCTAGCGAGAGCGCGAGCTGTCCCCATAACAACGCGCGCGCTTAAGGTGCGCGTGACGCTCGATTAGCCACGCTAGCTGTGACGGCTAATCGGGGCTGTGAACATCCGGGTAACCGCGTTAACCCCCGCGCGCTACGGCGCTCGCTACTCACTCTGCGGCTTGTTTAGCTGACCGTACGGCGCCGCTCCGGGCGACACGCCGCCGTTGCCGCTGCCGAGCGCTCCGTCGCCGAGATCCGAGAGCAACGGGGACCGCTCGCCGTCTGCCATGCCGAGAGCGACGCGGAGAAGCGGAGGCGCACGGTTGTTGTGACCGAGGAGAGTCGCTGGATGCGCTTGCGTCACATGGTTACGCGCGGCTACAGTGGCGGCCCGGGCGCGCGCATGCGTGGGGCACGCGCATATGTCGTGTGCGCGCAACTCAGCGGCGCTGTTTACTTGGCTGTTTATGGGGCCGTCTCGCAGGTTTGTGTTATAACTGCACTTTTGTTTATTTTTATTTGTAGTACCGTAACTTATAATAATTATTATATAATAATTATTATATAATTAATATAATAATTATTAATATAATTAATAATTATTAATACTTATTATATAATTATATTATTATTATATTATTATTTTAACCTTGTTAAAACTTGTAAATCCTGTAAAGCTGCTTTGTGACAACATGTGTTGTGAAAAGCGCTATACAAATATATTAGATTAGATTTGATTTGATTTGATAAGAAACGCCAACAACAGGATAAAAGCGCTGAAACATTTCAATGCACTTTTATTTTAAAGTATTCCTGTACGACTAGCGAGAGCTGGGTCCTAACTAAAGGCAGTAGTGTCCACGCGTCCTGTACTGTCCCGCGTGTGTTGGGCTCCACACGGCGGTACTTTCTCCACAGGCTGATGGAGCTCGCCGGGCTGGGCTGGGCTGGGCGATGGACACCTCTCCTCTCCTCAGGCCAGATTGATGCAGTCCAGAGGTCTGTTCATGGGCAGCGTGACCTCGAGCTCGGCTCTCTCTGGAGTGAACCTCGCTGTGCCTTCCTCGCTGTGCACCGGGTGGGGCAGATGCAGAGCGAGTTTACTGCAGGGATGGAGTGGTGGGGTTTACTGTCACAACCTTTTATAGTGATAATCGTTTGCAATACAAACTTATAAATCACACTTTCAATTAATTAATGGGTTGATTTGCACAGATTGCTTTGGTGGTGCTGCGACTAAATATGGTGAATGAAGCTGCTTTGGTGACATCTGAATGAGGTCAAAGGTCAGAGAGGAATGTGGAGTTATTACAGTATAAAACTCCTTTTGTTACGATTCTGTTACTGTGTAGCTAATGTGAATTCACTGAATCTTACTGCTTTGGAGTTCGGAGATCAAGAAAAGTCTCCTTCACATCCAGCACTATATCAGAGAGCTTAGTGTCGGGGAGTTTCACCTTCACCTGCAGGAGAGGGAGGAGAAAAATGTGAAGTTAAAAAAAATGCAAAGAGGGTGTGAGTGTGTGTGATACATGAAAAGACAGATTAGGAAATTATTAATCGAGGCATAAAAATCTAGTTGTAAAACGTAATCCAATTGTCATTTTAATTGCAGTACTGGGAGGCTGCAGTGTGTTCAGCAGGTTGTATGGTTGTGTTTAGTCTGGATTAGAAGTGATGCATACCAGCGTGTATAGTCTGGATTAGGAGTGATTCATACCAGCGTGTATAGTCTGGATTAGGAGTGATTCATACCAGCGTGTATAGTCTGGATTAGGAGTGATTCATACCAGCGTGTATAGTCTGGATTAGGAGTGATTCATACCAGCATGCTCTCACAGCACATGGAGGACGGATCCTTCCTACTCAGACCCAGAAAGAGATCCTCAGTTCCCACGCTCTGTTTCAGAATAATCTCATACCTACACACACACACACACACACACACACACACACACACAGCTCTGCTATAACATCTCATACCTGCACACACAGCTCTGCTTTAACAAACACACAGACACTGTTTTTTTATTATATCAAGTGGGTAAGATTCAGAGCTTATTCTCTGGCCACATACTACAGTAAAAACATGTTTACAATTCTGTGAAGCACTTGCTAACCAGAATATTTTGGCAGCACTGAAGCAGTGTACAGGTGCCCTATAGCAGTCACTGTGGTGACGGTTTGAACAGCAGCAGCTGTTGTGCATGTCTGGATAACTGGCCGTGGAATTCATGTGACGTCACAACAGAAGCATCTGAGCTAGCCATCATACACTTTACAAACACTAGTTTAGTTTGTGTGAGATTAGTATTCATCGTGCTGGTTTGTCAGCAGATAACGGACACAATTCTCTTACCTTAGCCTGTTATAATTCAGGTGTGTTGTTATGAATTTGTGCCCCTTATGGAACTTAAATCACTGTTTTGCATAGTCATATTCCTATGTATGAAGTAAACACAGTGCCTTGCATACATATTTACCTGTACATTAACCTTTTGACGTTTTGTTGTGTTGCAAATTACAATAAAATACTGAGTTGTTTATGATTTTGTTTTCTCATCCATTTGAATGTGAAAAAATGACAAAAGGTAAGTAACAATCAATATAATGTCAAACCACCTTTTGCTGAAATTACAGCTGCAAATATATGCCTGTAGCCTCTATCAAATACAGAAAGGCTGCAGAAAGGTTAGTGATGAAACATTATGGACAGTGGAGATTCACTTCACCACCTGGGCTCCAGGATACAGAGAATAACAGGTGGAGTGTGTTCAGATGATTAGGGGACCTTTGATGGTGAGTGGTTGCACCAGAATTAATTTAGGCATTTTCAAAGCAATAAGGGTAAAGACTAAATTATGCAGACATAATTTGTATGTTTTTAGTTATAATTTAGTTATTATATTGTAATCTGTATAATGACCTCCTTATGCTTCTGTATTATGGACAGTTTTGTATTGTTTCATTGCATATTATTGCAATTATGTTCATTTGAATTTCATGCTGTAACAAAATATTTAATATTATGCAAGGCACTGTATAACAAACACTATCATCTAACATGACATCATTGATAGTTATTTAATACATTTTAGTAACTACAAAATGTATTAAATAACAGCTTTTGTTTGTTTGTTTGTTCTTACATCAGCACATTAGGCCCATGTCACCACACCTGAGATGTTCTTACATCAGCACATCAGGCCCATGTCACCACACCTGAGAGAGCAAACATTTCAGCACACTCACTCAGGCTGGGGGCGGGGGTCCGTGAGGTCTTCAAAGGGTGCGCCTTCTGACACCTCCTCCATGCTCCAGATATCTTTGGTGTTGTTCTTTATGTAGGCACTGTTGACTTGGTCTATACACAGAGAGTGTGTCATCGTTGCAAAGCAAAGTGCTTCTGCTTTAGGTTTATTATTAATAATTGTCCATTGGTATTAAATGCCTTGACTTTGAAATGACAAATCCTTAATTCTGGTCTGATTGATTAAGAGGCACATTGCACAGATGAAGAAGGACCTCAGTATGAAATATCCTGTTTTCTCTGGAAATCCTGTGTAATTTATTACAATTTTGACACTGCATTAATGCATATCTGTTTGCATTGCCAGTTGTTGCTATGGCAGCATTAAGATTGGGAAATGCAGTGAACCCCGTGGAATGAATGTTATGATTTAAACATTTACTTTTTCATAAACTGGTTCATCCTACACGTTTATAAGCATCTCAAACAAAATATGCTTGCATAGCTAGTACCTCTGTTTCTCTGGAAGCTTTGTGTACTTCACTGCCTGTTTTTCTTTTTTAATAAATAAACACCTTTCGAACTATAGTAAGTCCAACTGTTTCCCAGATGTTAGTTAACCTGTGCAAGGACTTTTATTCTGACAATAGCCGACTTCTTAACGTTACTTGGAGCAAGTCCTCGCTTGCAGTTAAAACGGTGCAGTTAAAACAGTTACAGTTGCCCCTTGACGTTTGTAGGTCGTGTGTCACTAGTGTGAAACTTCTGAAAGCTTTGTGCATTTCGATACAATTTCGTATACATCATTTATATCTAAATAGTGTAGGTATGTGTGTAAGGCGAATATTTAGAGATTTTCTTTTCTGTTATGAGCACTAACACTGAATTTCTTCGAACCTATATTAGTTAATTTCATGTAAACCCTGTTAAAGATCTTATTTAGTTAAGTTAGTTAAAGTTGGTTAAGGTGGGTAATGTAGCGCACCTACTCTCTTGGCGGTCCCTAAAGCGGAGGCGGGAGCACCGATGTGCCCGGGGCCCATCCTCGCCACGGGGCTGACGGTCTACACACGGGGGTAAAAACACAGGGGGTAAAAACACAGCGCTACTACCACCACGTCCAGCACTTCTCTACTCTGATCACGGACCTTACTGATGTATAAACGGTACAGAGTGTAAGATAACCGAGTGTACCTGGGAGTCCTCCTCGTCGCTGTCCGCTGGTTCAGAGAGCAGAGCAGAAAGTGCCTGTAGATGTTGGATGGATGAAAATTCCTCCATTTTCAAGAGTGTAAATTCACCTCTGCACGTGTGAGCTGTGTTGTGAACGAGACTGCGTTGTCACAGCAACCACCCCCCGGGGCAGTACGGCTGGGTAAATGTCTCTCACGTTCAGCTTTCTGTGTTAGTTTGACTTAACAACATTATGTTCAACTCAAATTTTGAGTTCTTTACATAAACCTCACACAACCGATTCAAAGATGTTCGAAATGCGTTAGTGTGGAACAACTTACTTTTACATTTGCGCTTAGATTTAACGTTACACGCGTCGTAATTAGTATTTGTCTGAAAATATGAAAGCAGGTATGTTTTTCTTTTAGAATAAGTTGTTAACTATATAAATTAAACACATGTCGAATGACAGCCGAGCTGAGCTGTGAACATTTCCTAAGTGTGGCAGGTAACCCGTACGAGGACTTTTATTTTGACATTACCGACGTCTTAACAGCCATTCGCTCGAGACCTCGCTTGAACGGCGCGTGAGGCGTTTCGGTTACAAACGTCCGACGGTGGCGTCTCGAGCGCGCTCCGGTTCATGACGGAACACCTCGATGTCTTTCATGATGAAGAAAAAGAAGTTCAAGTTTAGAGTTGGTTTCGAGTTGGAAGAGTTGTCGTCTGTGCCGTTTGTCAACGGGGTTTTGTTTTGTAAAGTTCGGTTAACGGGCGGAGGTTTCTCCGACGAGTCGGCAAGGTACGAGCCTAAAATTCACGTTAACGTTACCTGCCTGTAGGTGTGTTTACTAGTTAACGTTACCTGTCTGTAGGCGTGTTTACTAGTTAACGTTACCTGTCTGTAGGTGTTTTAACTAGTTAACGTTACCTGCCTGTAGGTATTTTAACTAGTTAACGTTACCTGTAGGTGTGTTTAGTAGTTAACGTTACCTGTCTGTAGGGGTGTTAACTAGTTAACGTTACCTGTATGTAGGTGTGTTTACTAGATAACGTTACCTGTAGGTGTGTTTACTAGTTAACGTTACCTGTCTGTAGGGGTGTTAACTAGTTAACGTTACCTGTATGTAGGTGTGTTTACTAGTTAACGTTACCTGTAGGTGTGTTTACTAGTTAACGTTACCTGTATGTAGGTGTGTTAACTAGTTAACGTTACCTGCCTGTAGGTGTGTTTACTAGTTAACTTTACCTGTATGTAGGTGTTAACTAGTTAACGTCACCTGCCTGTAGGTGTGTTTACTAGTTAACGTCACCTGTCTGTAGGTGTGTTTACTAGTTAACGTTACCTGCCTGTAGGTGTGTAGCTCGCTTTTTGTTAGTTATTGTACAGAAACGACTGGATAGATAACTTGATAACCTCTTTGTCCTTTTTTAAAATGAGCTGCGGAAACTTCTAGGTAAGTTTATGCGTTACATGATCTCCAGTTGACATAAATATTGCTAGCTAAATTACAGACATATGTGTGACATAAATAGCTGTCTAGATTAACTACTTTTATTATCTATAAACATAATCATAATCTGAGCATAATCTGGATTTTCACATTTTTGGTGGCCGTGTCTGCTTGCAACAAAATCTAGAAAGCAGTCTTTCTAAATCGTCGTGTTTCATACCCGTTTACCATGTTGTCATTAGGGTCAAATGATAAATAAAGATCCTGTGTACCAGCAGGATATATTGCTCTAAACCTACACAAGGACGTCGGTATAGTGTCACGCAAACTCGCGTAACCTGTGGGCGTCACACGGTTATCACGCCATGTATTTTACTAGTACTGTGCCGTAGGCAGTAACAGTCAGTGCGGAGTTGCTTCACAGCTCACAGACTGCTGATTATACAGGTTAATAAAGAAGCTGTTATATTGGTGTATATATACATACCAAGAAGCCTGTTCAGTAATATGTTTACTTTAATAACTAGTCTCTCATCATCTGGTTGACTGACTCTGCTGTCACTTTCTCAGTTAGGTAAGAGGTCTTAAACCTGCCTGAATATTACTAAGGCACAGAGTCAAAAGATCACCATTGTAAATGCAAGTGCATGTTTCATGTGAGAGTTATTGCAGTATTAGTGGACCTAATTAAATTTTTCACTGTTTTGTAAATGGCTAATAGATATTGAGTGGAAGCAGATGTGGATTGTTATTTTTGAGTAGACTGAATGTATTATGTTATCAAAAAGCAGTAATCAATCAGATCATCAGCTGAACACATGGGCTCTTTTCTCATTCACAAAGCTGAAAAGAACCTGAAAGGTGATGTGACTGCTATAATCACACTGTGAATGTTGGTGTTCATATAATTGTGAGTTTACAAGTATTATAAAGGATTACAGACATACTTTACCTTTGTCAAGTTATAATCTGTACACTTCTGTTTGATCTCTTCCTGGGTTCATCCACAGAGAGCCGGTTCTAGCTAACTGTGTGCGGTGGAGGAACAGGTTCTCCTTCCTGTGTAAGATGAGTGCCAGTGCTGGAACTGGTGTTCTGGATCCCTGTGTGTGCAGGGTGTCCGTGAGGAAGGTGGGGATGCACCCGCCCGCTTCACCCACCGCTTCACCTGCCCGCTTCACCCGCCCGCTTCACCTCCACCCACCGCTTCACCGCCCGCTTCACCCGCCCGCTTCACCTCCACCCACCGCTTCACCTGCCCGCTTCACCCGCCCGCTTCACCGCTCACTTCACCCACCGCTTCACCTCCACCCACCGCTTCACCTGCCACCCACCGCTTCACCTCCACCCACCGCTTCACCTGCCCGCTTCACCTCCACCCACCGCTTCACCGCCCACTTCACTCACCGCTTCACCTCCTCTTCACCCGCCCGCTTCACCCACCGCTTCACTGCCCAATTCACCGCTCACTTCACCCACCTCTTCACCCGCCCGCTTCACCTCCACCCACCGCTTCACCTGCCCGCTTCACCTCCTCTTCACCCGCCCGCTTCACCGCCCACTTCACCCACCGCTTCACCATCAGCTTCTCCCACCACTTCATCGCCCACTTCACCCACCCGCCCGTTTCACCACCCACTTCACCATCCGCTTCACCCGCCCACTTCACCTCCTCTTCACCCGCCTGCTTCACCTCCTCTTCACCCGCCCGCTTCACACTCATTCTGATCATATACAGGCTGATCTGACTAGAAATTTCATGTCAGAACAAATAAAATGATTTTCATAATTTTGGATTTCACACTATTATATTTTTGCATGCAGTGCTGCTTTGTCCCATGTCGCTATGTACTTTGATACACGAGCTTTTGTCATGTACTGACTAAATACACTTGATTCCTTTTTTTTGCTGTGGAGAGATAAATAATGATTTGTTATTTTGTGTTTTAAGGAACTTAAAGGTGGCAAGTCCTTTGCAAAGGTAACATCTGAATACTTTAAATGGACAAATACAGTTTAAAATCAACAATTACATTTTAAAGCCTGAATTGAAGTTGCCAGTGACAAGAAACCGTAAAACCCTCTAAATAAATTCCAGTCCATCTCTGCATCGGTAACTGACCCTCTCACTCTGCCTTCCTGCGGAGGTCATTTAGGGTCAAACAGTCCCACTGTGCATTCTGGCCCGTCCAGCTCAGAGGCCTGTGGCTTCTTGTCCCCAAAACTGTGTTTCATTGTGTTCTAGCAAAGAGCTCAGAGCAAAGAGCTATGGGGAATTGAAAGTGGTGTTTTCGTAAGCCAGCCTAAGGAAGGTTTAGTGACAGTTGTCTTTCCTGAGGCTGTCTGGGCATAACAAGATGGTAGTGCAGTGTAGATGTGGGAGCTCTGCTGTGTCTGTTTATTTGAAATAATTATTTATTATCGTGTGTGTGTGTGTGTGTGTGTGTGTGTGTGTGTGTGTGTGTGTGTGTGTGCGCGCGCGCTGCAGATTGGCTTTGTGGATCTGAATCTGGCTGAGTTTGCTGGTTCGGGCAGCATTACACGGCGCTGTTTACTGGAGGGTTACAACACCAAACACACACGGCAAGACAACTCCATACTGAAGGTATGCACAGAGTTCAGTGTTGTCAACGGTGTTTTGTTTTGTTGTGATGTGCGTCTCACTCATTCTCACACTGCTGTTCTCAGAGATGTCCTGCGGGCATTCATGACATGTTTGGTGGTTGTGAAATATGTGGTAACTAACAGAAATAAGGGGTCACCTGTGACTCTGAGAACAGACTGGAGGAGAAAACAAAGAAATAAATACAGTTTAAGTACATATATACTTGAATAAATAAAGTTTAGGTACATGTAAACATATATAATGTGTGTTGGGGAGTGACAGCATGATGTGGAGAGCTTTAACCTGGGCTCAGAGAACAGAGGATCATGGGGTTCCTGTTGCTCCACTTTCCAAGGTTGTGGAGTGTGTGCAGCATGTTCACACACACGACTGACTCACCTGTGACGAGAGCAGCAACGGTCTGGTGGGGTCTGACTACTGAACTATAATCAGACACTTTCTCACCATCACACTGTTTGTGTTCAACAGGTAGGCGTCAGTATGCAGCTGATGTCGGGTGATCCCTGCTTCAAAACGTAAGATTTCTCTTAGCACATGAGATCAGTGAATGGTGCCACTGCATTTAACAGCAGTGATATGGGACAGTGTAGTCTGTGTGTGTGTGTGTGTGTGTGTGTGTGTGTGTGTGTGTGTGTGTGTGGAACGTTTCTTGTGTTCATTTGCCTCTTACCACAGTATCTGAGGCCATGCACACAGGACGTCTGGCAGACTGACTTCCTGCTGTGTCTCAGTGTCTGACACGCACATCTGTATGAACCCAAATCCACCAGGTTGTAGCGTGTTCAGTGTGTCCAGCTAGGGTGTGTAGCGTGTTCAGTGTGTGCGTGTAACATATCCAACATAGACATGGGTGTGGAAACTGTTGCAAACTGGTGGAATATCACTGTCTTTGAATTGTTTTTAATCAACTGTTAGTTTTTATAATTTTTTAAATACTATTTCAGGCCTCCTTCCACAACAATGACTGTTGGTTTCCCTGGAGATGCAGAGAGTCTTCATGAGGACAGGAGAGGTGGAGACGCACCAAAAACAACACATGGTAAGATGGTGTTGTGGCGTTTGGATCCTGCGCTGACCTCACTGAGCTTCATAACAGATTTAATAGTGCAGCATAGCCAGTATGAAGTCAGTGACATTAAGAATGTTAGTGCTTATGAAATAATTTCTGCTTTGGATTATATTAGATTATATTAATGGTGATTCATTTTTATTTTCAAAACATTTCTTCATTGTGAAGATTATTTCTGCTAATATGATCCAGCTCTGCTTGGAGACTGAATAGTTAGATGTTCAAAGGCAAGCTTGTTGAAAGTGTGTATCTCTGTGTAGAGCAGGCAGGAAAGAGTCTCCCTGTCTGTGTTCTCAGCGGGTCTGGAGGGTGTGGGCACTCAAGAACAGCCAGCCAGCTGTCCAAGCTATCAGGTAACAAACCACCCCCCACAGTAACGATAACGTACTGCCCCCACAGTAACGATAACGTACTGCCCCCACAGTAACGATAACGTACCACCCCCACAGTAACGATAACATACCGTCCCCCACAGTTATGATAACGTACCGCCCCCACAGTAACAACAACATACCGTCTCCCAAAGTAACGATAACGTACTGCCCCCACAGTAACGATAACGTACCACCCCCCACAGTAACAACAACATACCGTCCCCCAAAGTAACGATAACGTACCGCCCCCCACAGTGTCGATAACATAGTGCCCCCACAGTAACGATAACATACCGTTTCCAACAGTAACGATAACGTACCGTCCCCCACAGTAACGATAACGTACTGCCCCCACAGTAACGATAACGTACCGCCCCCACAGTAACGATAACGTACCGCCCCCACAGTAACGATAACGTACCGCCCCCACAGTAACGATAACGTACCGCCCCCACAGTAACGATAACGTACCGTTCCCACAGTAACAATAACATACCGCCCCCACAGTAACGATACTGACTGGTTGATTGGTTGGTTTCTCTGGTAGGTTACAGCACAAGTCACTCCCGCTCCTCTAGCCTGACGGAGCTCTCCCATAGGAGGAATATATCAGTGGGCAGTGCCTCCATAGGGGTGGGCAGCCTACCAGAGGACAGAGAGTCTCTTCCTTCTGGTTACTGTGCAGCCAGTGAGCCCCAGCATCTCAGTTCCACCACAGACAGAGCCAGCAGGTCAGTGCATGTTTACCCCGCCGCATGATGTATAGCCACAGTTTACAGGAGCCAAAATGTGTGTTTATTCAACACTTACTGTGTGTGTGTGTGTGTGTGTGTGTGTTTACATGTGTGTGTATGTTTGCATACATCAGGCACCTTGTAAAACAGGATTCGGTGATTGCTCAGCTGAAAAGGGTGAACGATACCAGAGTCGATGCGGATGACGTTGTAGAGAAAATCTTGGAGAGTCAGGACTTCAGCCACAGTATATTCGACTGTAGCACTGAGGGTGTGTACACTCACACACACACACACACACACACACACACACACACACACACACACACACACACACACACACACACACACCATGTGTACACACATCAGGTCTTCAGCCACAGTATATTCGACTGTAGCACTGAGGGTGTGTACACTCACACACACACACACACACACACACACACACACACACACACACACACACACACACATGTGTACACACATCAGGTCTTCAGCCACAGTATATTCGACTGTAGCACTGAGGGTGTGTACACACACACACACACACACACACACACACACACACACCATGTGTACACACATCAGGACTTCAGCCACAGTATATTCGACTGTAGCACTGAGGGTGTGTACACACACACACACACACACACACACACACCATGTGTACACACATCAGGCCTTCAGCCACAGTATATTCAACTGTAGCACTGAGGGTGTGTACACACACACACACACACACACACACACACACCATGTGTACACACATCAGGTCTTCAGCCACAGTATATTCGACTGTAGCACTGAGGGTGTGTACACACACACACACACACACACACACACACACACACCATGTGTACACACATCAGGACTTCAGCCACAGTATATTCAACTGTAGCACTGAGGGTGTGTACACACACACACACACACACACACACAATGTGTACACACATCAGGTCTTCAGCCACAGTATATTCGACTGTAGCACTGAGAGTGTGTACACACACACACACTCACACACACACAGACCATGTGTACACACATCAGGTCTTCAGCCACAGTATATTCGACTGTAGCACTGAGGGTGTGTACACACACACACACACACACACACACACACACCATGTGTACACACATCAGGACTTCAGCCACAGTATATTCAACTGTAGCACTGAGGGTGTGTACACACACACACACACACACACACACACACCATGTGTACACACATCAGGACTTCAGCCACAGTATATTCAACTGTAGCACTGAGGGTGTGTACACACACACACACACACACTCACACACACACACACACACACACACACACACGTCAACTCAAGAGGTTTTATTGTCATTTCAACTACATACAGAGTACACAGTGAAACGAAACAACGTTCCTCCAGGACCATGGTGCAACATAACACACAGTGCAGACAGTACAACACAATACAGACACTTCATAGGCACACTAACGGCCTCCTGCAGTGGTTGGTGAGAAGATCTGCTGTCTGCTGTGCCACATCCTTTATTTCACTACGTTGAATTTGTTTTGGATGCTGGATGTTTTTTTAACATCACGTTCATCTTGAAGTTACGTGTTGGTTTAGTCTTTGCAGCACTGCGGTGTCAGCAGTAGTGTAGGTTTGTCAAAATAGCATCGTAAACCCACAACTACTGACACTACTGACACTGCACTATAATAGCCGACCTGAGTGATGCTACTGAAACATTTCGTTAGTAATCACCAAACGGCCCAAAGCCACAAAGTTGCAGGCTGTGGTTTGCTGACTGTTGATGGCCTGGTGACTACCTGCCCCCTGAAAACAAGGTGTAGGTGCACCCCACGTACCCCACGCATCTGCACACATGTAAAGACATGACGTGTGTTCAACAACCAGCCGTCTCATCCTGCTCTGATCTAGCACTAGAGATTGTGGTGTGACGTGTTCATAACTAAACCCTCCATGAACAGGGTTGTTTAACAGCTAGCACATCTCCTCAACACCAAAAGTTGCTTGAGTAATGGCAACCAGACCCTTGGTGTTGATTACTAAGGTGTGTGTGTGTGTGTGTGTTCGTTCTCCAGAGGAAGGTTTACAGCTCTTTGTCGGCCCTGATGGTAGCACGGCTCTGGGCACACAGCACACCAGGTGGGTACTGTTCTACACCTTCACCAGCATGTCATGGCCCCCGTGTAATGTGGGCTGAAGTGTTTGTGTTTAGAGGTTAGGGGTTGAGCTGTAGCTGAACACAAGAACGTACTGCATGGAGAATGTTCTGAAGATGTTTGTGTCATCGATGGATGTGATGGAGTCTGTTACAAAAATACATTCTCTCTCTCTCTCTCTCTCTCTCTCTCTCAGGGTTGGTCCTGGCACCTTTGAGCAAGTGGTTATGAAGTGTTAGAGCTGACCACAGATGCTCTAAAATCCTGTTTTGCCAGAAATTGGTGGACAAAGTTGCACCAGTTGTCTCAGCTTACTCTGAGAGAGACAAAAGTCAACACTCCAGCACCATGACACTGCTGTTATAGGATCAGATGGTGCCCTGCTCCCTCTAGTGTTTAGATAGGTGTAGTGCATCGGTTTAGATCTTCTGTTGACAAATTAAAATGGTGCATCTCTCTTTACAGCTGGCCTGTAAACACTCCAAATAGGGAAATGTAAAACTGTTGCCAAATTGTATAGATGGAAGATATTTTTGTATGGTTTAACGGCTCTGAAACGTCTGAAATAGACGAGTGTTATAATGCACCAAACATACCCTGTTTTCATTTGTTCAGGGATGTCCGTTTGCTTTATGGATGCTTTTGTTTTACGTATTTTTTCTGGATGTTTAGTTGACCTGCCAGGTCTCTTGTTCTGTTTAAACCAACCAAAGAGGAAGCTAGTTATAATTTACTGAATGTTCTCAGTTCTCTGCTACAGACCATGGACACAATGGTTAAGACTATATTTCATACACAGTGGCTAAAGCATCAGGATTGTGTCAGATGTGCATATGGAGAGTCACATTCTCTAACGTATAAAGGCTGTCTGTCCTGTGTGCTGAATGCTTCAGTGTCTTGTGTGCTGAACGGTTCAGTGTCCTGTGTTTTGTGTACATAGAACAGTAAGAGTGTTATTGGATGGTGCAGATTGTATCTTGCTGAATCTCCTGGTGATGGCAACGCTGCTTGGTATGTCTTACGCCTAGCAAACTAATAAGTTGATTTATTCTCTTGATTTATCTGCACTTGGTCTGAGATGTGTACATCAGTGGTCTGGTTTTACAGATAAAGTGAAGGCATATTTTCACATTTGGGCTTAAACTTAAAAAAAAAGTCTGTGTGTCTGATGTCTGTGTTTTGTAATCTCACTCATGGGGTCATCATGCTGAGTGAGTGTTTGGAATCTCTTCACAGTCTTCTTTCTCTTTGTTTATGATGGTTCATAGTCCGGCAGCATACACTTTTACTATACGTGTATGTTAAACCAAAAGGACAACATACATACACATATAATAAGCTGTAGCACACGTGGTCAATGGTGGACTGATGATTCTAAGCAATCCCTTTAATTCCTGCCAATTTTGTAATTAAGCCTCCATCTCGATAAGGTGTTTTGCCAAGGAGGATCACCAACCTCAGTGTGCCTGTTGGTAATTTAAATATTAAATAAAAAATTCAACCTAAATCTTGTGTTTAATTTGGGCCTTTATTGTTTGTTGATGGTTTTTTTGCTCAATATGTTCTTATTGTTTCTCTTTCTCAGTAGCCCACACAGAACTCTGAATTGGCCGTACCCAGTTGCCGTGCTGAAGGAATATACTGAGAATTTCACATTGTTATTCCAAGTGAATTATATGGAATGATGTGTATATTGTGACATATAAAATACATTCACACAAAGAGAACTAAAAGAACTACAGCTGCAAGCAGAGATCGAGTCAGTACCACGTGTTCAGACTCCCCACCCTACACTGATGCACGTTCACCGTTCACATTTAAAACTTTAATGCTGCTTTGCATCATCGTCAGCATGTGTATTTGAACATACCATCATCACTGATGAGTCTGGCTGTTCTAAAACACCAGTAAGGGTGAATCACTCTGGTTGTTCTAAAACACCAGTAAGGGTGAAACACTCGGGCTGTTCTAAAACACCAGTAAGATAGTCGGGCTGTTCTAAAACACCAGTAAGATAGTCGGGCTGTTCTAAAACACCAGTAAGATAGTCGGGCTGTTCTATAACACCGGTAAGATAGTCGGGCTGTTCTATAACACCGGTAAGATAGTCGGGCTGTTCTATAACACCGGTAAGATAGTCGGGCTGTTCTATAACACCGGTAAGATAGTCGGGCTGTTCTATAACACCGGTAAGATAGTCGGGCTGTTCTATAACACCGGTAAGATAGTCGGGCTGTTCTATAACACCGGTAAGATAGTTAAGGCTGTTCTGCTTCGCTTGTCTGCAGCCAGAGCTACTCTGACTACCCAAAGACACAGCACATCTATCAGGACATCAGGATCCTGCAGCTCAGACGACATTTGTAGTAAAGTGCGTGTTTGTAGTAAAGTGTGTGTAGTAAAGTGTGTGTAGTAAAGTGCGTGTTTCTGTAGCTCCTTCCCCGCTAAGTAGTGGAGTGGAGAAAGACAATAAGACCCTCACAGCCAATAATGGACCAGCACTGCAGCAGCGCGGAGTCGGGGGTCTAATCACGTAGTTTCCGGTTCCGCCTTGTCCCGGTAGATTCCGGGGGGGGTTCAAACACGTAGTTTCCGTTTCCGCCTTGTCCCCCGGTAACGCGGTGGCCATCTTGTTCCACGGTTAAGTTGCTAAGTGGTGAAAACATCTCTGATTCGGACAAATAGATTTTACCGTCTGAATGGTCCGCATTCGCGCGTTTAATATCGCGTGTGATATTTAATCTGACGTCCACTGATTGTGTTTGGATCGAAAACTCATTTTTAATGGCGCTGTAGTTCGTACCCCGAGTCCGTTGTGTGAAGGCAGCTAGCCGGCTACATCGCATCCGCGCGCGATGTCCGCGAACCCGCCGCCGCCGCAGGCCGTGACCAAACAGCCCAGCGGCAAACACGGCAACGTGCTGCCGCTGTGGGGCAACGAGAAGACCATGAACCTGAACCCCATGATCCTGACCAACGTGCTGTCGTCGCCCTACTTCAAGGTGCAGCTGTACGAGCTCAAGACCTACCATGAGGTGGTGGACGAGATCTACTTCAAGGTAAACGCGGCCGCCGCGAGCGCGCGAGGAGCGGGAACTGTGGCGCGAGCGCTTCCAGCAGTCGCACGCGCTCGGCCGCACGCCTCCCGTTTTCGCGCCTTGTGTAGCTTTAGCCGAAGGGCTAACGCGCCGGCTAACGGCTCCGTCCTCGGGCGGCGGGCTAAGCTAACGTTAGCTAGATCCAGGCCCGGCAGCGCGGATGGAACAGCCCGCTCACTCGTTAGGGGCAGCCGGGCTAGTGTCTGATCTACCGGGCTAGTGTGGAAATGTTTGTCCGTTCATCGGTTTTTTTTTCCGATAAACGTTTTTCTTTTCTTTTTTTGTTTTACACCGACGGACTTCGACACCGAGCGCCTCCTAAACGCCGTGGTGCCGGTACAGGACTCGCACGGCGGGGCTGGCTGCTCCCGTCGCCGCCACAGCGAACCAGCCCGGTCGGGTCTGTCACGGCGCGCTGGTGTTCGTTCTCCCAGCCTGTTGTGTCAGGAAAACGGCCAACACAGCGAGACGTGGGCCGAGTTATCTGAACACCAGGAGAATTTATTCACTATATTGCGTGTTTTTATATAGCAGTAGTGGTTTAAATGTGTTTATTTTTGTGCTGTATTGGACTGATCCGTTACAATAGCGCCGCTGAAAGTATTGGGTGTAAATAATGAAGTAACATGGCGGGGGAGACGCCGGTCCGTGCTGCGGTATTCCCAGAGCTGCGGTGGGATCGTCTCGGCTCGTTTGTCCGTCCAAATAACCCGATATCCAAACGGTTCACCTCGTGTTTGATAACGCACCGGCCACGCCGGCACACCTGTGAGTGAGTGGTGTGGTGTGTCCGCAGGTAACCCACGTGGAGCCGTGGGAGAAGGGTAGTCGGAAGACCGCGGGGCAGACTGGAATGTGCGGGGGGGTAAGTAGAAGTACGTGCCTCTAGACCTCCTACCTTTTCTGTTAGAAACGGGAAATTAACTGAGAAACATGCCACACGTGCGTGCTAGGGTTAGTGTGCCCTGTTCAGTCCGCACCAACCACTTTTACATTGTGTTCTGGGGTCTTGCAGACCCGAGCTGTTTATAAACATTCTGTAGCCATGCACAGATATCCTGTTTGCATGCTACAGCCCTGAGAACCGTGTGTGATGTAGATTACTGTTGAAGACATCAGGGTGTTGCGTATGATAGGCTCGGCATGTTATTTATTGGTGTTTGTAGTTATTTATTGGTGCTTGAGTGTCCGAATTGCTGTGTGCTGCAGGTGCGTGGTGTAGGTACCGGAGGAATCGTCTCCACCGCTTTCTGTTTACTCTATAAGCTGTTCACGCTGAAGCTGACCCGCAAACAGGTGATGGGGCTGATCACACACACGGACTCGCCCTACATCAGAGCCCTCGGCTTCATGTACATACGGTGAGACTCCACCTCTGCAGGATGCAATATCTGGGTAAACTGTGATAAATGCTGGGAGAGCTCACACCTAGAGACACAACCATGTGGCAGAGATCATATACCACCATCATACACAGGGTCACACACACACACACACGAGACATGTGAGCTAGACACTACCAAGTCCAAGTGGGAGGAACCTCAGAATGGTGGAGAAAAACGAGGCTGAGAAGTTCAACAGTAGTGGGTGTACATCTTTAACTACAGTACACTACAGTTACTCCCTGGAATCACTTATAAAGTGAGCGAGTCAGAGTTGCAGTGAAGTTCTCAATGTTTCCAGAGGAACCACGTTTAGGACAGAAGTCGGTCGTGCAAGAAAAGTGCCTACACACACGCAAGCGCCTCGGGATTGACGATGTAGTCAAATGCACATAGGGTCCCTGTGTGTGTGTGTGTGTGTATTTAAATCCAAACGGTGGTAGTGTAGTTGTTAGGGATGCAAATTATCGATTAATTCATTAATCGTTAGTTGACTGATCTTATCGATCGACTTTCGATTAATCGATAAGCGGCGTTTTTCACCTGAATTTCAGTGTTTCGATAGGGCTTTTAAAAATATCAGCTAAATATACTGCTCAAAAAAAAAGGGAACACTAAAATAACACATCCTAGATCTCAATTAATAAAAATCTTTGAAATCAGTTGAAAATCTCTCATTTCTACCTGTTGTCTGTTCCATTTGCACAAGAGCAGTTGAAATTGATTCACAATCAGTGTTGCTTCCTATCTGAACACGAAGTGTGGATGACTTGGAGTTACATTGTGTTGTTTAAGTGTTCCCTTTATTTTTTTGAGCAGTGTAGTTAAAACACTTTGTTCAAAAAGTATATATTATATTATGATAATTATATTGTATTATATTATATATTGCTCAAGTAATTATGCATGAGGAAATTTTTATGGTATAACAAAATAATTCATTTTAAAAAAGGAATAAATTAAGGACTGGCTCAGTTCAATTTGAAACATTAGACATTTAAAAAAATGTTAAAAAAAAAAGAAGAAATTAAATAGAGAGCCAAACAGAATATTATTGAGCCCATGTTTGGACAATGTTTCTAGCTTTGTAGTGAACACATGCTGTAACGCGACCGAAGAGTGCCCAAGTTTCCACAACATCATTGAGCTTGTCAGTTAAACTGTCAGCGGTGTGTCTATCCGACGTGTTCGTCGTAATCAGCACTGCAGATTTTAGCTGCCAGTTCTCGTCAGCGTAGTGGCACGTCACAGTAATGTAACTTTTCGAAAACGCTCGCCTTCCCAGTGTAGCTGTGATTTTAGGTTGACCAGGTGCACTGGTGATATGCAGGACAGCTGCATGCATGGTGTTCAAATGATAATTGAGTGAGCTAGTGGAACTGTTGTACTTCAATACCGCATTACACACAGAACATTTGACTTCTTTGCCTAAATTAACAATGTTGAAATTGTAGCGACTACTACTCCTCGCAGCGAGTTCCCTAACAGACAGGCACTTGGCCCTTTAAGTGACACTGGGAGAGCGGCGCCTGCGCGCGCCAGGGGAGGGGGAGAGAACAGTGCTGTTGTTTGAGTTGCGTGGAAAATAAAGTTTCCCTCCTCGGGATTTTCTGGATTACGCAGTTTCTGCCTCGTTTCCCGAACACGCTTCAAAATGGTCCCACACCGCACGTCTTTTCGCCCGCTTCATTTTGTTTTCCACTCTGGTCTTTCGCGACACGTGTTCACCTCTCGTTCTTACGCTCTGTTCAAGTTAATACAGGAGCGCTCTCTAATGATTAATCGTGATTAATACATTTTGATCGAGTAACGTCTTAATCGACAATTAATCGAAAGTCGATTAATCATTTGCATCCCTAGTAGTTGTGGTTTCTGGAGATTAAGCTGGAGGTAGATGTGTTGTGCTGAGGTCAGCTCTGGTGCCAACAGTGCTCCTGAAAACGGCCTGTGGTTCCTCTTACAGGTCCCTTTGCTCCTCCCGAGGTTTCTTCCTATTCTCCACCATCATAGGGAGTTTTTCCTCGCCACTGTCGCTTCTGGCTTGCTCATTAGGGATCTGGACCCATACAATTGTAAAGCTGCTTTGTGACAACATGTGTTGTGAAAAGCGCTATATAAATAAATTTGAATTTGACTTTACTGGGTGGCTTTGTGCTCCCAGTGTTTGCATTACCAAGTTGTTTACGTTGATATTAACTGTGTTCCTATTGTCTTTCATCCCTTCTTTAGGGTTCTCACAGTGATTTGTGTCCGTTTGAATGTGTTTTGCAGATACACCCAGCCCCCTGCAGACCTGGTGGAGTGGTTTGAACCCTTCCTGGATGATGAGGAGGTATGTCACCACGGGTAATGCTTTCAGTTCTCTTTTACATATAATGTAGAGAAGCAGAGGACGGGGTGGCACCTGGGGGGGGATCTTAAGATGGAGGTTGAGCTGCACGTTGCTGACCTTTGCCTTTATTTTGCTTAATCTCTTTTGGGGAGTAACATGGTGTAGCTCTTCATCCTGTTGCCATGGTGACCACACCTGCTGAGGTTTTTCACCTGTTTGTCAAATCCATTTCCTGGTGGTGCTGCATAGTTTTGTGCTTCTACCTGTTTATAATGCCTGACTCTTCGTCAGCTAGGTACCTGGCTTGGTATGGGACTGGTTTAAGTGTTCAGAGCGTGACGCACCAATCACAGCAGGGCTGTCGTCCTCCATGGACCAATCACAGCAGGGCTGTCGTCCTCCATGGACCAATCACAGCAGGGCTGTCGTCCTCCATGGACCAATCACAGCAGGGCTGTCGTCCTCCATGGACCAATCACAGCAGGGCTGTCGTCCTCCAGGAAGCACTCGAGCGAGCATAAATTGTCCTTGCAGCAGTACTTGTAAAGATTTAATTTCCCATTTAAAAGTTAATTTAGTTTAAGCTGCTTCTCAGCTGAAAGTATGTAGTTGGTACCCCCTCGTGGTAGTTTCATTAAATATGTCATTTGATTTGACTTTTAAATCCTTTTTTTCCCATGCAGCTTTTACGCCCAGAAATGCTCAATTTCTGGGTGATCAGCCTTTCTCTCCTAAAGCTGGGTGTGTGGAGGCTGTAATGGATGAATGTCACGCCTGCTCGCCCAGGACATGACACCTGGCCAGCCCTCTGATCCTACTGGCACGATAAACTAACTCAGTCTGGGAGGCCAGGATTCACATTTAGGCTTGGGCACATGTCCTTATCATGCCGGTATGACGGTATTTGTGCTTCCTGTGAGTCAAACACGTGGCCTCTGCCTGATCTTCCAGGAACCGCTGCGTGAGGTCAGCTGGTCCATGTGTTCATGTTCTCCACCTGTGTGTGATTACGCATTTGATCATGTGCTGATGACAGCAGTGCACAGTTAGTGGTTTTCTCTCTGTGCTTGTGTCTTATAGAGCCCAGTCAGCCAGTCCCGCACCATTCCTCTGGCTCTACGGTCCAGGTACTCCCGGAAGATAAATTAGTGTCCTGTGACCTCACCCTTGTCCTCCGCTGACTGTCTTGACAGGCTCCTAATGTACTGATATTAAGCTTGGTGAGATCAGAGGTGAAGTTCCAGTGGTCATCACATATTCTCCAGTTCTTTGGTAAACTAGGGTTTCTGTTCTGAGTTCAGCAGTATTGCCCCGAGGGCCACTTCCACAAGCCCAGACTCGTGTTGAGTGTGACCTAGACGAGGCAGGTGTGGGCAGATACGGGGGTAGATAAGGGGCTGAACAGATATTAGGGAAACACTCCAGTGTGCAGTGCTGTCTCACTGCAGAGAACCCTGCTGTACACGATACTTGGGGGAATACCGAGGATTTTGGGTAAGCTCTTGTACTGCATTAGAGCTGCTGATGGCAGCCTGATTTAGCAGATGAGCTGTTGAAAGTAGGGAGATCACTAAAGCACCACATGCTGCGGGACTCGAGCAGAGCGTCGTCTTGCTGGCTAATCACGCCGCCTTTGTGTTTACATGGACAGGAGCTGGACGTGAAGGCTGGTGGCGGCTGCGTGATGACCGTGGGCGAGATGCTTCGTTCTTTCCTCACCAAGCTGGAGTGGTTCTCCACGCTGTTCCCCAGGATCCCTGTGCCCGTGCAGAAGATGATCGACCAGCAGATGAAGAGCCGGCCACGTAAAGTCCCGCAGAAGGAAGCCAAAGAGGAGGAGGAGGAGGAGGAGGAAGGCGAACGGCGCCGCTCCCCCCGGTGAGCATGCAGGGGGTGCTGTGAGCAGGCCACACACCTGCATCTGTGGTGCTGGGATAGGGGTGCGCAATATGACGATATAAAATTGTGAATGGCGATGACGAGTGGACAATCGCAGGCAGTCTACCAAATTAGAGAAATCGTATAGATCGCCTTTGCCAATCAGCGCAATTACTTTTTAATGCTGGTTCCCACCGATACGGCCGACGTAGGGCGTAGGACTGACCAATCACAGCGAACTGTGTGTCTTCCACGCCTCCATGTTGTGTTTGTAAAAACTAAAAGTGGACAACCATGGCTGAAAGCCAAACCGAGGAGCTGGTAACAAAGAGGAAATCCACCTCTGTAATATGGAATTGGTTCGGATTTTCTTCCACTGACCAAGACCAAACTTCAGCGATATGTAAGGTGTGCAAAGAACACGTGAAAACGTCCCATGCCAGTACAACAAATTTATTCAGTCACTTGAGACGTAGGCATCCCAAGGAATATGCCGAAAGTGAAACAATGCGGGCAGCCGCCTCACAAGCTGCGGCCTCGGTGGTTTATACCAGCGTTTCTCAACCGGGGTGCCGTCTGTCTTCATCGGGGGTGCCGTCAAAATATTCTGATGTGAAATAAAAAACTATAGTTTTAAAAATTGAAGTTATTATACGCTTTAAAATCATTAAAATGTATTTCATATGACCAGATCTCTCAAGTTTGGTGGGCGTGAGCTTTTTTTCAGGCGGGGGGGATTGGAATCTGTCGCGATGGTTAGTGTAGCAGCTGTGTGTGTGTGTGTGGTTGGCGGGCTGGCTAAAGTCTACCAAGAAACAGCGCGATCTATATTCTGATTGGTTCAACCTGTTATAATATACAACCGATGGATTGGCTGAATATGCTGCGGTGTGCGGCGATTAGATTATTTTAAAAATAAATTAATAATAATAATATTCAAGCGTGAGAAATTCCATGTGTGGCGTGAGAGCGTGTGAAATCGCTAAATATGCGTGAGTCTCACGCTCAAAGCGTGCATATGACCTGCATATGACCAAGGTCAGCACGTGATTACGCAGGTTTCCCACTGACTAAGTCACATTTATCTGCTCTCTGTCTTAATAATCACTTTTTTTGTGTTATGTTGGCCGGGAGATGGTTGCAGAGAGTATGTTTTCAGGGTTGCCAACGCTCACGCATTGAGCATGAGACACACGCATTTGACCGTTTTCACACGCTCTCACGGCACACTTCCAATATCTCACATCCGAAAAAAAAATCTTGTTTATTTATCTGATCCATATCTATGATTCAATGAGTTACTAGTTCGCTTTGGCGCCAACCACCCGCGATCGAGAGATTGCGATATAATACTTAATTTGTGTCCATTTTACGTTCACCCCCCCCCCAACAAAACTGTGTTTTTAACGCATTGTAAACTGGGGTGCCTTAAAATTTTGCATGCATATAAAGGGTGCCACAACTGAAAAAAGGTTGAGAAACACTGGTTTATACTTTCGCGAGGGACCATAGCGCGCGACTCCGCACGCCTCACGCGAACGTCCGCGAATGGCGGAAGCGTTTATACAGGTACTTAAACTTGCCGCGTCACTCCGCGTTCTTTGCAGTGTTGTCCGAAACGATATGTGGTAGTATAAAGAAAGACCCCTCGAAAACAGGAAGGACCATTTACCTGACGAATTTTAATGTTGCTTTGTGTTTCATGTTTGAAAAGTGCTGGAATTTAGGCTAAAGTACTTGAAAATTAACTACTTTGTTTCACAAAAAATAGCTGTCTGACTGAACAGTTCTCCTGTACTACTTTAATAAATACGAGCCTCTTGTAATTCCAGGACGAAACATGAGAACGTGAAGACGTTAAGATTGGGCGTTTTGAAAATAAACAACCATTAAATAATGTGATAAAAAGCTAATTATTTCGACTATATGTATAAATATTTAACTTAATTAAGTTTAACGTGCTGGGAAATATTGTATATTTAGTGCAATAGTGCACTTTATCAGTGTCACTCATTAAAATCTGCTTAGAAAGAAAGCATTGTAGCCCCCCATTTTTTTGGATGGAATATCGTGATAAAAAATCGAAATCGTGATTTTATGCAAAAATAATCGTGCAAATATTTTTCCCATATCGCCCGCCCCTAGGCTGGGAGATAGTCGGAGTGTAGCTTTGAGCTTTATGCTGACCTGAGAACAGTAGCGCTGGTTGTCCACTACTGCACTGGTCACTGGGCAGACGTTCTGTCATTAATTATTCTGGTTAGGAGATTCAACAGTATAACCAGGTATGTAAAGCCCAAACTATTGTTGATGGTGTGATTGCTGTTGTTCTGTGTGTGGTGTGTCACCAGGAGCCCTCGGAGAAGTCCGACCCCGCGCAGATCGCCAAACCGCTCACGCAGTCACAGCCGACACCGGGACCGCCGAACCGCCAGCTTCGAGCGTGATGTAGACCGAGAGAGAGACCGGCAGAGGAGAGAGAGGGAGGGCAAAGAGAGAGACAGGGAGAGAGATGGGGACAGGGAGAGAGATGGGGACAGGGAAAGGGACGGAGACAGGGAGAGGGACGGGGAGAGGGAGAGGGACCGTCGGCGCTCCAGAAGTCCGGACCGGGGCGCAGAGCGTCGCAGAAGCCGCAGCAGAGAGCGACGGCGGAGCCGTAGCGCGACGCACGAGAAGCGCAGCGAGAGGAGAGAGCGGGAGAAGGAGGGTGAGAGCGAGAGGGAACGCGCCCGCCGCAAGGACCGCGAACACAAAGAGCGGCTGAGCGGAGGAGAGCGGGAGAGGGAGCGCTCGAAGGAGCACAGGAGTAAGGGAGAGGGCGATGAGCGCAGGAGTAAGGGAGAGGGCGATGAGCGCAGGAGTAAGGGCGAGGAGCGCAGGAATAAGGGCGAAGGTGAAGAGCGCAGGAATAAGGGCGAAGGTGAAGAGCGCAGGAATAAGGGCGAAGGTGAAGAGCGCAGGAATAAGGGCGAAGGTGAAGAGCGCAGGAATAAGGGCGAAGGTGAAGAGCGCAGGAGTAAGGGCGAGGATGAGGAGCGCAGGCACCGCGAGGAGCGCAAGAGCAAACACTCGAGCCGGAGCCGCAGTCGCGAGAAGAGACACAAATCTGAGCGCTCCAGCCGGAAGCGTTCCCGATCGCGCTCCCGGAGCCGACAGGAATGTGGAGAGGAGAAGAGCAGGAAGCGTGAGCGCAGCAGGGAAAAGCCCCACCACCGAGAGCCCCGCAGCGCCAGCCCTGAGCCTGCCGACGGAACACACGGCAGCCGTGCGGGGTCACCCTGAACCCCCATGCCATGTCCCTCCCACTGCCACGCCCCTTTTCTCTTTCTCCCAGGACCTCCACAAACAGATTTTTTTCACCCCACCCTTTTTCCTGCTTCGGTCCCTTCATGTAGATAATCACTTGGTCTGTTCTGTTCCTTCAGCAAGACGGTAAACCTCTGACCCGACCCATCATGGACATGATAAAAAAATAGAAAAAGCAAAAAGAAAATAAAAAGCTTTTTAAACGTTTCTCTTATTTTTGTTTTCAGGAGAACTTCCAAAAAGGTTTTGTACATAGTGTGCGGGAATGTTTTAACCGTAGAGGACCTGTGCACCAGGTGTGGCGGCCCCCCGCCGTGCTGCCCTGCTGACGGTTCTGTGTTTGGGTCACATCTCTGTTGCATCTCATTTCCTAATAAAATCTTGTATGAGAACGAGTTTCCTGCATGTTTTTTCCCCACCACACGGCTGCACCTCACGGGTGCGTCTGCATGGCTTTCATAGGTCTCGGGATGCATTTTATTCTGAATACGCAAAACAGTTTTGTTCTTAAGTGTCTTTATTTAAATAGATCACATGTGCATAGAAAATAGTGGAAGTAAATATTTATCCAGCATATACACAATATCCTGAACTACATGGATTCTAATTCATGTACACAAAGCAAAGCCACCTGAGGTGTAAAATCACTATTTTTTACTACTGTATTTACTCATTTCATTGTTCACCATTTGAAAACTTTAATTTTTGTTAAGTCACAAATCACGAGGTGATTGGAATCAGCTCTAATGTGCTACGTACATGCTACTGTAACTATCACTTCTCCATTTAACAACCAGCTGCTCAGGATTTGTTGCGGAACTTGTGTGCTGGCGTGCTGCAGGTAGGAATAGTTTTACTAAAGTACCTGTTTTTATCTGTACATCAAGGAATCAAGCTGTTTAAGCACTGGAAATGTCTTATACTGGCAATTAAAGATACTGAGGAATATTTGCAATGTGGCAGTTAATGTGGTAATGAAACATTTACTCAAATTGTGTGGAAACTCCAGTTTTTCAATTTTGTCGCTAAAGATCTCTTCTGGGGACAACGTTTTTAGTTTTCATCTTTAGATCACTGGGTGAATGTCAAGCGTGTCACCGGTCAGATAAAAGCTCTAATGATGAAGCTGTAAAGATGAAGAGTGAAGTGATGGTTCACACTGCACACACACCAGTGCCAATTCAGCCATCAGTTGAGGTTTAGATTTTGACATATGGAGTTTGGATTTGAACAACAGAGGAATACAGAGCTCTAAAGGCATTTACATTGTAATTTACATTGATTTAAATCTTAAGTGCCCCCAAAATATTTAGGTTGCTTTCTCACAGTAACTACACTGCATGTTTAATGTGACAGGAAGTTGAAAGCTCATTATATGTATTGCCTAAATGTAAGCAATCAATCTTTAAGAATCCGTCCTTTGTTTTTATGTAGAGTTTATCAGAACGATGCTGATCTGGGATCAGATGTTTCAGCGCTGAAGCAGCAGGTCTTGCCTCCCCTGCTTATCTCAGAGTGGCAGTCTGAACACAGATGGGCTTTGAGTAGGGCCCCCTAGTGGATGAGGGAGACATAGCACACACAGCAGCACAGTATGTCGTGGCAGGCCTAAGGTTGGACAAATTGGACACCACATCACGTGTAATCACCATGTAAGGTTTGGGGACATGTGGGTTGTACTGTTCCTGATAAAGCAAGTTGTATCGCTCCGCCCCCTGAACAGAGCTCCACTCCAGCCGAAGAGAGGTGGCTGTTACCAAGGTAACACGGGCATCTGGTTTGGCCAACTCATCTGTAGATGAAAATGCATTATGTTAATAGAATTTTATTATAAATAGTACTTTTAGTATAAATGTACTTTTAAGTGATGTCTGTTTACGTTTCAAGCTACGCAATATGTCCATCATTTCTTAAATTTGACAATAAATTTGAAACAACATTTTAAAAATTGAAAATACACTATATTGCCAAAAGTATTCACAAACCTTCCTTGACTCACATATGAGCTTAAGTGACATCCCATTCGTAATCCATAGTGTTCAATATGACGTTGGTCCAACCTTTTCAGCTAGAACAGTTTCAACTCTTTTGGGAAGGCTGTCCACAAGGTTTAGGAGTGTGTTTATTGGGATTTTTAACCATTCTTCCAGAAGCAGATTTGTGAGGTCACATACTGATGTACAAGAAGGTCTGGCTCTCAGGGGCCAGCTGCAAACTGTTCAACAAAGTTAGGAGCATGGAATTGTCCAAAATGTCTTGGTATGCTGAACCATTCAGAGTTCCTTTCACTGGAACTAAGGGGCCAAGCCCAGCTCCTGAATAACATCCCCACACCATAATCCCCGTCCACCAATGGCACAATGCAGTCAAAGAAGTACCATTCTCCTGGCAACTCAGACTTGTCCATGAGATGGCCAGATGATGAAGCGCGATTCGTTACTCCAGAGAACGTGCCTCCACTGCTTTAGAGTCCAGTGGCAGCGTGCTTTGCACTGTGCATTGCACTTGGTGATGTATGGCTTGGATCCAGATGCTCGACCATGGAAACCCATTCCATGAAGCTCTCTGTGCACTGTTCTTGAGCTAATCTGAAGGCCACGTAAAGTTTGGATGTCTGTAGTGTTTGACTCAGGAGAAAGTTGTCCACCTCTTCTCACCATGCGCTTCAGCATCTGCTGACCCCGCTCCATCAGTTTACGTGTCCTACCACTTTGTAGTCGAGTCGCTGTCGTTCCCAAAAACTTCTATTTTCTTATAATACAGTTGACAGTTGACTGTGGAATATTTTGGAGTGAGGAAATTTCACAACTGGATTTGTTGCACAGGTGACATTCTATCACAGTTCCACGCTGGAATTCACTGACCCGTTCTTTCACTAATGTTTGTAAAAACAGACTACATGCCTATGTGCTCACCTGTTTGTTGAGTTCTTACCAGAGCACTAACTCAGCTGATACCACTTGCCATTGTTCTTAAATTGTATGTCTGTCTATAGTTATTTGTGCTTCTTGGCAAATGCCTAACTTGCAAAACACTAGGTAATGACTAGGTAATTGACTCCTGTAGTTTAGTAGTAGTCTGACTCAATGGTGTCTTGAATTCTGGCCTATCTGTACTATTTCCTAGGATGTATTCTGTGATCAGAAGCAAAGCACTTTGTAAGTCGCTCTGGATAAGAGCGTCTGCTAAATGCCGTAAATGTAAATGTAAATTTGCATGCCTGTGGGTGAGCGAATACTTTTGGCAATACAATTTATGTGAATTTTAGATTTGAATGTAACTGGATGTTTGCATGTCCCTTAATAGGTGCCCAAACACTGCAGTAGCTCAAACTCACTTGTATTTGTCTCCTCCAAATCTCTCCTTCTACGAGATGAGCTCACTGGAAGAGATCAAAGGATAAAAAGTTATGACAGAGTGACATCAACAGAAGTTTCTTTTAAAGTCTCTGGTTTACCAGCTGGCTATTCCTGCAGATATGCTGGTGATTCCACTGAGGGTGCTGGTATATCATTACATTTCTCTGGTGTGCCGAGTCTGGACTTACCGAGTGTGACTGGTGTGCCACTGCTCTCTCCAGCGGCATTGCTGGCGGTAACGATGATGAGGTTACTGTTGATGTTGGTGACGGTGCAGGACAACTGAGACGTGTTGCACAGGAGCGTCCTGCCCCCGGTTAGCGTGATCTGGTAGACGTAGTATAGCGTGGTGAAGAACGACGCATTCCAGGACAACACAGCCGAGGAGTTGGAGCCAGTGAAGGTGACAGATGCAGGATCACAGGGCACTGAGAAAGAGCAGTTTCATTCATCACTGCAGTGTAAAAGTACCCAACATCTGTATTATCAAACATACAGAGATGAGACACCAGAATGCCAGATGTACAAACTATGAAAACATTTTTAAGATTCTCATGAATGAAGAAGGAGCAAACGTCAGTCAGTTGCTTGGGTATTGTAACATATTGACCAGACGGAGAGGGATCAAACTGCGGAAGTATACTGCTTTTATTCAAATAAATCACGTGTACAGAAAACGACAGGTAGATCACTAGCATTAAGATCCATAGCAATAGCGTTTTCTTGGGGTGGTCGGGACGGTCCAGGGTAGAGCATAACGGGAGAGCAGAGTCCAGGAGGTACAGAAGGGCTAGGCAGGAGACGAGGTCTGGGGAGTAAGCAAGGGTCAGAAGACGGAAGATCAAGCAGGCAATGGAAACGCTCGGTATGCGGCATGAGTCGGCAATACTTTGCGACTAGGAAATGGTGGGAAGGTGTATAAGTAA
Source organism: Brachyhypopomus gauderio (assembly GCF_052324685.1). NCBI lineage: Eukaryota > Metazoa > Chordata > Actinopteri > Gymnotiformes > Hypopomidae > Brachyhypopomus > Brachyhypopomus gauderio. The sequence goes on along the minus strand of NC_135229.1, from coordinate 527,828 downwards.
GACTGAAAAGGGGGCGTGGTGATGAGTGGCAGGTGAGGCTGGTTAGGGAAGATCAGGTGGCATTCCTTACAGTACCCCCCCTCAAAGGAGTGGCTCCTGACGCTCTACGACGTGCCGGGGGTCGACCGCAGCACCTGGGGGCAGGAAAGTTAGGGTGTGTTTCATGGAAATCTGCAATCATAGAGGGGCAGAGAACATCCCTTGCCGGAATCCAGGCTTGCTCCGCGGGGCCATATCCTTCCCAGTCAACTAGGTACTGGAGACTTCCTCACCGGTGTCGGGACTCTAATAGCTCCCGGACTATATATGCAGGGCGACCGTCAATATCCAGAGGGTCCGGAGGGCTAGTAGGCACGGGGGGAGTGGTGAATGGGCTGTAGTGAACCGGCTTCAGGAGAGAGACATGGAAGACAGGGTTAATACGGTAGTGTGAAGGTAAAAGGAGTTTATATGTAATTGCTCTAACTCTGCTGAGTAATTTAAATGGTCCGATATACCATGGGCAAAGCTTTTTACTTCATTATTTCAGATTGAGATTCTGAGTTGACAGCCATACCCTCTGTCCTGGGTGGTAGATCAGAGCAGGAAGACGACGACAGTCCGCGTTGAGTCAGCATGTGTGTAGGGCGCGACGCAAATGTACATGTACCAGCTTCCAGGTGAGAGGCAGGCGCCTTAGCCACTCATCACATATAATTTGTGCCAGTCGTGTTGAGAGATGCAATATTGTTGGAGAAACCTCCCTAATTCCTGAACATAGTGCTCCACTTTTCCATTAGACTGGGGGTGGTAACCTGAAGTCAGACTAACGGTAATACCCAGAAGTTTGCAAAATTGTCTCCAAACTCGAGATGTAAACTGTGTCCCTCTATCAGAGACGATATCTTCAGGCAAGCCATAAATACAGAATACGTAATTGAAAAGGTCAAGAGCTGTTTCCATGGCAGTAGGTAGTTTGGAGCGAGGAATGAGATGGCACATTTTTGAGAACTGGTCTACGATTACCATGATCACTTTATTTCCTCCTGATGTGGGCAGATCTGTGACGAAGTCAATCGCGAGGTGTGTCCATGAGAGGAACGGGTAAAGGAAGGAGGTTTCCTGCTGGAAGAGTACGGAGAGTACGGGACTGGGCACAAATGGAACATGCTAGCACATAATCATGAATGTCATCCTCCCAGGACAGCCACCAGTAATGCTGTGAAATCAGGTGTCATGTGCGTTTGATACCTGGGTGACCCATGCCCACTGTGTCGTGGGCGAGTTGGAGGATATGCCCCGGAGGGACACGGGCATGTATTGCTTATCCTCAGGGCATTCCTCTGGACTAGGATCATTGCGCAAAGCCTCGTCTAAATCTTCTTGAACTTCCCATCTGATAGCTGCGAGGAAGCAAGTATCCTGCAGAGTACACTCAGGTACTTTGACTGCTTCGTCCTTTTTGTAGATCCGTGATAGAGCGTCAGCCTTGACATTCTTTGATCTGGGTCTGTAAGACACAATGAAGCGAAACCGAGAGAAAAACAGTGCCCACCTGGCTTGTCGCGGGTTCAGGCATCAGGTTGACTTCAGGTATTCGAGATTTTTGTGGTCAGTATATACAACGAAGGGGTGTTCCGCTCCGCTCCTTCTAACCAGTGACGCCATTGCTCGAGGGCGAGCTTGATGGCCAGGAGTTCTCGGTTACCAATGTCATAATTAATTTCAGCGGGTGTCAGTTTTTTGGAGGCAGGGGTATAATTTCGGTGGGTTACCCTGCCTCTGAGAGAGAACAGCGCCCACTCCTACCTCCGAGGCGTCGACTTCCATGATGAACTGGAGCTGGGGGTCGGGAAGGTGCAGTATGGGAGCTGACGTGAAAGCTTTCTTAAGGAGCAAGAATGCTCGTTTCTCTTCGGCGGCCCAGGTGAAGGTCCGATTTCTCCCCCCTTTTAAGAAATTAGTGTGAGGGGCTGCTAACTCACCGAATCCTCAGATGAAACGGCGACAGAAGTTAGCAAAACCCAGGAATCGCTGCAGTTATTTCGTAGAATGAGGGGTCGGCCAGTTCGTGACAACAGTGACAGTATCCATGGAGATCTGACCAGGGGAAAGTGTACATCCCAGAAATGTTACTGAGGAGCAATGAAACTCTCACTTCTCTGCCTTCACATAAAGACTATGCTCCCGTAGGCGTTGTAACACCGCAGAGACGTCTTTGATGTATTCTGAGACAGACGGGGAGTAAATCAGGATAAAACACGAAGTCATCAATCATGTCACGGAAGATTTCATCCATGAACGCTTGGAACACAAAGGGGCTGTTTGTCAGTCCTTATGGCATTACCAGGTACTCAGTGCCCTCTGGCAGTAACAAAGGCAGTTTTCCACTCATCGCCCTCTCTGATAGGGATCAAGATGTAAGCGCTCCTTAAGTCTAGCTTGGTAAACACGTTCGCCCCCATCAGGCATTCTTGGGAGGCGGTGATAAAGGGGAGAGGGTAAACATATTTAGATGTGATTGCGTAAAGGACACGATAATCAATACAAGGGCGCAATCCCCCTTTTCTTTTCTACGAAGAAGAAGCCAGCTGCAACCGGAGAGGTGGATGGTCGAACAAACCCCTTCTGTAGAGCCTCGGTGACTTAGGACTCCATCACCAGATCTTCAGGACGTGATAGAGGGTAAGGTTTCATCTTACGAGGTAGGGGGGCTCCAGGCAGGAGGTTGATTGCCCAATCACAGGGACAATGGGGAGGCAGACGACAGGCACTGTCCTTGTTGAAAACGTCAGTGAATGTACGATATTGCACAGGGATGACGTCGGATAAAGTGTCAGGACTTTCCACAGAGGTGGACCAGAGTGGTAGGTAAATACATTTACTGAGGCAACTGGTTTTCCACCGTATGAGCTCTCGTCTCTTCCAGGAGATTTCTGGGTCGTGTGTAGACTGCCATGGAATGCCGTGTATGACGGGGTCTTGTGGCATGGATATGAGGAAAAACTCCCGCATTTCATTGTGGAACAGACCCACTCGTAGCTCTATGGGGCAGGTACAGAGTGTAATCACACCCTTGCCTATAGGCTGTCCATTCAGTGAGTTCACCCTCAAAGGAGTATCCACAGGTAAGGTGGGGAGGTGTAGGTGGTAGGCTAGGTCCCGGTCTATGAAATCACCTGCTGCTCCTGAATCCACTAAAGCCGACAGGTGCGTATCTATACCTCCCCAGGATATTTGTACAGGTAAGCTAACCTAATTATTTTTTCGGATAGCCAGTAAGGGTTGGCAAGTGACCAGGGACCTGCCCAGTTGCATGAACTCATCGGTTCTATGCAGACTCGTATCACACACACAGGGAGGTGGTGCAGAGGACGAAGTGATGGGAATGTCAGCTATATTTGAACAGTGGGTTATCAATACCTTGTCAATGTTTACGGCAGCTTGAATAAACTCCGTTAACATGAGGGCTTCACTCTGGCAGGCGAGTTCCAACCTGTATGTCTGTTCTCAGACCGCGGTGGAATACTGTTTTCAGGACCCAGTCACTTCAACCGCTTCCTGCAGCCAGTGCACGGAACTCCCTTGCATAATCAGCTACACTCCGTTGCCCTTGTTGGATCTCGTAGAGTCGGTTTCCCACATCACGACCGTTGGTGGAATGATCGAAGACAGCTCTGAACAACACGGTGAACTGACTCTCAAACTGGAGGGCTGGGTCATCACAGTCACACAATGCTGTGCCCCAGGTACCAGCTATTCCGGTGAGGAACGATAGCATAAAGTGGGCCTTCTGTAGATCGGCCTGGAATCAGGCTGTACGATATGTGAAATATATTGAACACTGCATGAGGAAATTACGGCAGCATTCAGGAGATCCACTGTAACGTTCAGGTTCTGCCACTGGAACACTCATGGGGGTAGAAGCTGTAGTAGCGACCAGGCAGACAGCTTCCTGGAGAGCAGCGATGTTGACTCCTTGACTCCGTATGATCTCTGTGAGTTGGCGGACCATTTCGGTGAGTGTCGTGATGGTGATTTCTGCTGGATCCATATATAGGCAAAGTATTTCTGTAACATATTGACCAGACGGAGAGGGATCCAACTGCAGATGTATACTGCTTTTATTCAAATAAATCACGTGTACAGAAAATGACAGGTGGATCACTAGCATTAAGATCCGTAGCAATAGCGTTTTCTTGGGGTGGTTGAGACGGTCTAGGGTCATAACGGGGGAGCAGAATCCAGGAGGTACAGAAGGGCTAGGCAAGAGACGAGGTCTGGGTGAGTGAGCAAGGGTCAGAACATGGAAGATCAAGAAGGCAATGGAAACGCTCGGTACGCGGCATGAGTCGGCATGAGTCGGAAATGGTGGGAAGGTGTATAAGTAAGACTGAAAAGGGAGCGTGGTGATGAGTGGCAGGTGAGGCTGGTTAGGGAAGATCAGGTGGCATTCCTTACAGGTATATTCTAGCTAAATAACTGTCATGTTCCAATACCATGATATTACCATGGTATACCATGTCATGATACGAATTTCAATACCACAACAAAAATAAACCACTGAAATGAATGCGTCACTATAAACTAGAGTGACCAAACGTCCGTATTTCCCGGGACATGTCCGTATTGTTAAATGTGAACTTTTTACATTACCATCACTGGTTATGGACTACTGGAGTGTTAGCCTAAGCAAGCTAACATTAGCCGTTTGTGAACATTGCGTGCCGAGCATGATAACAAGAAACACAGCTGTCCCTGTTCACCAATAATAATGCTAATGTTTGTATAGATAGAATAGGTTTATATAGTCATTACAGCTAATATATAAAACACGTGCTATCCTGCTAGAATTAGCCATGTCACTGTGGTCATAAACAGATGGACATGTTCAGCAACAATACTCAGGTAGGCTGTGGTGTTGACAGTGCTCAATTGGTACTAATGGGCCCAAAGTGTTATTATTTGACAGATTCAGATTGTCAGATTCAAAAGCAAAATATTTTCATATGAAACATTTGTTTTTTGTCACAGCAGACCTGTATCTGTGTGGTCTGGGAGAGCTGAGAAATCTTTCATACCACAGAAAAAAAAAGAACCGTAATGTTTTCAGAATTTTGGTATCAACTTGGCAACGATGTTCTTGTTCTTCAATTCTTGTGGTAATCATCACTATCAGGAGGAGATGAGGTAAACATATTCCAAGACCCAAGGAGAGGCCAGTTCCTCAAAACCTAAGAAAAGCTTCTTTTACAAACATCTTCTTTTATAGTCCTTCTTAATATTCTCAATAACACTTTTGTGGTTCTTTATACTGTGTTTCTTTTGTATGTATAACAGTGTAATTGTTTCTGGGAATCCAGACAGAGTTCATTCGTTTCTTACCTGTGGTGCCTGTGAGAGCCGCAGATGGGGCACTAGTGCCACCAGCATTCTGAGCCCTCACCATGGCTCTGTAGTTTGAGCTGCAGGGCATGGGCGTCTCAAAGTATGTGCGGTTTGCCCAATAAGATTCCAGCTGTATAAGGGTCTGGGTGTCACCCTGGAGGTTACCAGAGATCTCTAGAAGGTAGTGGGAGTTGGGACAGTCCACCGCAGACCAATAGGCTCTCAGCAGCTGCATAGGACCCCACACAACACTTGGAATGACACTCAGGTTGGTAGGGGGGCAAGGAGCTAAGAGAGAGGGAGTGGAGGAGGAGGAGGAGGAGGAATGGTGATGAAGAGGCAACATGGGGGAGAGTTTTCAGGTTCCACAGTAAATAAACAGACCAGATACTTGCTTAAAGAATGTTCTTCTATTTATCTTTTGGTTTTGGAGAGTTTGGTAGAACTATGACTGTAATACCCAATACTGCTACACGTATATTCTTCCATTTGTATGAAATTGAGCTATTTAGAATTGATGAGTTGTCCATACCTATTCCCACTGTTAGCGGGTTGCTGTAGGAACTGTTGCACCTTTGGGCTGAGGCCAGCACAGTGAAGTTGTAGACTGTGCCACACTGGAGACCAGTCATGAAGCAGGAGGTGTTCGTCGACTGACAGTAGAGCGCTGTTGCGTTTGGTGACTGGGCAGTCACGACATACTGCACGGCTCCTGCCTGTGTCGCCCATGACACCAGCGCACTGCTTATCCCGCAGGAAATGTTGACAGACAGGTTAAACGGCTGACAGGGCACTACGGAGCAACCACAGGAACGTGGAGTGGTGATTTCATGATGGAAATTACAGCTCACTCAAATGACAGTTCACTCCTTAGTTTTTTTATTTTAAGTTCATACTTTATCAAGTTTATCTATGGCTTTGAATACCGTGTGCTACAGAAACATTTGCTTTAGTGTCTGGACTGGTATCAGGGGAAAGTTCACCAAGATATTACTGCAGACAAATGTGTGATAGTGACTTTCACACTGAACTCACTCTCTAATATGAAGATCCAAATTACTGTACCATGGCCTATTATCTTAAATGTAGAAATATAAGACCCTAACCCTAATCCTAACCTAATCCTAAATATCTATTCAACACAGATAATGTACAATGCATGAAAGTTCCCCAGTCAATGTAGTAAGAGCTGTTTGGGATACGTCCAAATGAAAGAAATCCAAATCAAAGAAAGGTTGTTTGTTGAGCTGCTCAACTCAACTGACCTGTTCGAGACCTCGCATTCATGAACTGGACATTTGAGTATGTTTTTATGCTCAAATTAACATGTTTAACAGCATGTGCATTTCAAGAAAGGCAGTGAAAGGCAATGTCACTGCTTCACATGACGTAGATGAAGAAGAACTATAAATTCGAGATTGTTAACAATGATGTCAAACCATGGGATACACCTGTTACCTTACCTGATTGTAGTTGGACAGGTGTACTGCAGGCACTGCTGCAGTTGTTGTTACTTGCCATCACCGAGATTGTGTAGGTCACACCACATGACACAGGTAGTGAAAGGTTACAGGAAGTAGTCGTTGAAGTACAGTTTGCTGTTTGAGCATTGCTACTGTTGGCGTTTACAAAGTAAAGTAACGCTCCTTGACTGCCTTGCCAGGTAACTGTTGCCATGTTACTGCCACAGTTCATGTTAGCTGAGACGTTTTGGGGTACACAAGGAGCTGGAAAAAACCCCAAAATACAGTTCACCTGTATTACCACAACTCAAAAGTAAAGCTACACAATGTGATTTTTCTTTCATAAAACTTTTAAGTATAACATCCCTTATGTAGTAAATGGAAAAAGACAGTACAACATAAAGACACTGGATGGATTCAGTAAGTGCAGGTGTGGTGTGCAGAGAATCTCGGTCAGATGTGGTTGATTTAGGCTGAAATTAAACTACTTGGAGGTGACAGTATGTAGGAACTTCAGGAGCAGGACTGGTAACCACTGTACCTGAAGCTACAGGTGCTCCTGTGCTGGCAGTGCTGTTGCAGGTTTGGCCATTTACAGCCACTGAAACTGAGTAGTTCTGTCCACAGGGTACGTTGGTCACACTACAGCTTGTGGCTGCACTGTTGCAGGTGTAGGTGCTCCCATTTGAACTTTGCAGCATTGCCATGTATGACACAGCTCCACTGGCAGGAGTCCAATAAATAATGGCTGAGTTGTTACGACAGCCAATTGTGGTCTGGATTCCCTGTGGAGGGCATGGGGCTGACCAAAGTGAGAGAAGAATTTACTGTGAAAACTTAACATTCCTGTTGTTGGATGTTAATAGCATCACGACGCAAGATGGCGACACATTTATTCATGGCGGACTATTGTAAAGGTTTAATCACACTTTATGAAACTCAACACAAGTCTTTTATAATCACTGGCTTCGTTTGAAATCACAATGTGTACAGGCTACTATGGTCGAATGACTTGAAGAAAAGAATGAAAAAATTAACAAATGGTGCATACTGGTGCTGTTTCTAAACTATAGGTGACTGAAAACTGTCAACATAAATTGCCATTGTATTAATTCTGCCATGTTTGCATTGAGACTGATCCACATTCTCGATGAGATGCACCTGTTACCTTACCTGATTGTAGTTGGACAGGTGTACTGCAGGCACTGCTGCAGTTGTTGTTACTTGCCATCACCGAGATTGTGTAGGTCACACCACATGACACAGGTAGTGAAAGGTTACAGGAAGTTGTAGTTGAAGTACAGTTTGCTGTTTGACCGTTGCTGCTGTTGGCGTTTACAAAGTAAAGTAACGCTCCTTGACTGCCTTGCCAGGTAACTGTTGCCATGTTACTGCCACAGTTCATGTTAGCTGAGACGTTTTGGGGTACACAAGGAGCTGGAAAAAATCCCAAAATACAGTTCACCTCTATTACCACAACTCAAAAGTAAAGCTACACAATGTGATTTTTCTTTCATAAAACTTTTAAGTATAACATCCCTTATGTAGTAAATGGAAAAAGACAGTACAACATAAAGACACTGGATGGATTCAGTAAGTGCAGGTGTGGTGTGCAGAGAATCTCGGTCAGATGTGGTTGATTTAGGCTGAAATTAAACTACTTGGAGGTGACAGTATGTAGGAACTTCAGGAGCAGGACTGGTAACCACTGTACCTGAAGCTACAGGTGCTCCTGTGCTGGCAGTGCTGTTGCAGGTTTGGCCATTTACAGCCACTGAAACTGAGTAGTTCTGTCCACAGGGTACGTTGGTCACACTACAGCTTGTGGCTGCACTGTTGCAGGTGTAGGTGCTCCCATTTGAACTTTGCAGCATTGCCATGTATGACACAGCTCCACTGGCAGGAGTCCAATAAATAATGGCTGAGTTGTTACGACAGCCAATTGTGGTCTGGATTCCCTGTGGAGGGCATGGGGCTGACCAAAGTGAGAGAAGAATTTACTGTGAAAACTTAACATTCCTGTTGTTGGATGTTAATAGCATCACGACCCAAGATGGCGACACATTTATTCATGGCGGACTATTGTAAAGGTTTAATCACACTTTATGAAACTCAACACAAGTCTTTTATAATCACTGGCTTCGTTTGAAATCACAATGTCTACAGGCTACTATGATCGAATGACTTGAAGAAAAGAATGAAAAAATTAACAAATGGTGCATACTGGTGCTGTTTCTAAACTATAGGCAACTGAAAACTGTCAACATAAATTGCCATTGTGTTAATTCTACCATGTTTGCATTGAGACTGATCCACATTCTCGATGAGATGCACCTGTTAGCTTACCTGATTGTAGTTGGACAGGTGTACTGCAGGCACTGCTGCAGTTGTTGTTACTTGCCATCACCGAGATTGTGTAGGTCACACCACATGACACAGGTAGTGAAAGGTTACAGGAAGTTGTAGTTGAAGTACAGTTTGCTGTTTGACCGTTGCTGCTGTTGGCGTTTACAAAGTAAAGTAACGCTCCTTGACTGCCTTGCCAGGTAACTGTTGCCATGTTACTGCCACAGTTCATGTTAGCTGAGACATTTTGGGGTACACAAGGAGCTGGAAAAAATCCCAAAATACAGTTCACCTCTATTACCACAACTCAAAAGTAAAGCTATAGAATGTGATTTTTCTTCCATAAAACTGTTAATTATAACATTCCTTATGTAGTAAATGGAAAAAGAAAGTACAACAGCATCCATGAAGACACTGGATGGATTTCGTAAGAGCAGGAATGGCATGTAGAGAATCTCGGTCAGATGTGGTTGATTTAGGCACAAATTAAACTACTTGGAGGTGACAGTATGTAGGAACTTCAGGAGCAGGACTGGTAACCACTGTACCTGAAGCTACAGGTGCTCCTGTGCTGGCAGTGCTGTTGCAGGTTTGGCCATTTACAGCCACTGAAACTGAGTAGTTCTGTCCACAGGGTACGTTGGTCACACTACAGCTTGTGGCTGCACTGTTGCAGGTGTAGGTGCTCCCATTTGAACTTTGCAGCATTGCCATGTATGACACAGCTGCACTGGCAGGAGTCCAATAAATAATGGCTGAGTTGTTACGACAGCCAATTGTGGTCTGGATTCCCTGTGGTAGGCATGGGGCTGACCAAAGTGAGAGAGAAATTTACTGTAAAATCTGAACATTCCTGTTATTGGATGTTAATAGCATCACGACGCAAGATGGCGACACATTTATTCATGGCGGACTATTGTAAAGGTTTAATCACACTTTATGAAACTCAACACAAGTCTTTTATAATCACTGGCTTCGTTTGAAATCACAATGTCTACAGGCTACTATGATCGAATGACTTGAAGAAAAGAATGAAAAAATTAACAAATGGTGCATACTGGTGCTGTTTCTAAACTATAGGCAACTGAAAACTGTCAACATAAATTGCCATTGTATTAAATCTACCATGTTTGCATTGAGACTGATCCACATTCTCGATGAGATGCACCTGTTAGCTTACCTGATTGTAGTTGGACAGGTGTACTGCAGGCACTGCTGCAGTTGTTGTTACTTGCCATCACCGAGATTGTGTAGGTCACACCACATGACACAGGTAGTGAAAGGTTACAGGAAGTTGTAGTTGAAGTACAGTTTGCTGTTTGACCGTTGCTGCTGTTGGCGTTTACAAAGTAAAGTAACGCTCCTTGACTGCCTTGCCAGGTAACTGTTGCCATGTTACTGCCACAGTTCATGTTAGCTGAGACATTTTGGGGTACACAAGGAGCTGGAAAAAATCCCAAAATACAGTTCACCTCTATTACCACAACTCAAAAGTAAAGCTATAGAATGTGATTTTTCTTCCATAAAACTGTTAATTATAACATTCCTTATGTAGTAAATGGAAAAAGAAAGTACAACAGCATCCATGATGACACTGGATGGATTTCGTAAGAGCAGGAATGGCATGTAGAGAATCTCCGTCAGATGTGGTTGATTTAGGCAGAAATTAAACTACTTGGAGGTGACAGTATGTAGGAACTTCAGGAGCAGGACTGGTAACCACTGTACCTGAAGCTACAGGTGCTCCTGTGCTGGCAGTGCTGTTGCAGGTTTGGCCATTTACAGCCACTGAAACTGAGTAGTTCTGTCCACAGGGTACGTTGGTCACACTACAGCTTGTGGCTGCACTGTTGCAGGTGTAGGTGCTCCCATTTGAACTTTGCAGCATTGCCATGTATGACACAGCTCCACTGGCAGGAGTCCAATAAATAATGGCTGAGTTGTTACGACAGCCAATTGTGGTCTGGATTCCCTGTGGAGGGCATGGGGCTGACCAAAGTGAGAGAGATATTTACTGTAAAAACTTCACATTCCTGTTATTGGATGTTAATAGCATCACGACGCAAGATGGCAACACATTTATTCATGGCGGACTATTGTAAAGGTTTAATCACACTATATGAAACTCAACACTAGTCTTTTATAATCACTGGCTTCGTTTGAAATTACAATGTCTACAGGCTACTAAGGTCGAATGACTTGAAGAAAAGAATGAAAAAATTAACAAATGGTGCATACTGGTGCTGTTTCTAAACTATAGGCGACTGAAAACTGTCAACATAAATTGCCATTGTGTTAATTCTACCATGTTTGCATTGAGACTGATCCACATTCTCGATGAGATGCACCTGTTAGCTTACCTGATTGTAGTTGGACAGGTGTACTGCAGGCACTGCTGCAGTTGTTGTTAATTGCCATCAACGAGATTGTGTAGGTCACACCACATGACACAGGTAGTGAAAGGTTACAGGAAGTTGCAGTTGAAGTACAGTTTGCTGTTTGACCGTTGCTGCTGTTGGCGTTTACAAAGTAAAGTAACGCTCCTTGACTGCCTTGCCAGGTAACAGTTGCCATGTTACTGCCACAGTTCATGTTAGCTGAGACATTTTGGGGTACACAAGGAGCTGGAAAAAATCCCAAAATACAGTTCACCTCTATTACCACAACTCAAAAGTAAAGCTATAGAATGTGATTTTTCTTCCATAAAACTGTTAATTATAACATTCCTTATGTAGTAAATGGAAAAAGAAAGTACAACAGCATCCATGAAGACACTGGATGGATTTCGTAAGAGCAGGAATGGCATGTAGAGAATCTCCGTCAGATGTGGTTGATTTAGGCAGAAATTAAACTACTTGGAGGTAACAGTATGTAGGAACTCCAGGAGCAGGACTGGTAACCACTGTACCTGAAGCTACAGGTGCTCCTGTGCTGGCAGTGCTGTTGCAGGTTTGGCCATTTACAGCCACTGAAACTGAGTAGTTCTGTCCACAGGGTACGTTGGTCACACTACAGCTTGTGGCTGCACTGTTGCAGGTGTAGGTGCTCCCATTTGAACTTTGCAGCATTGCCATGTATGACACAGCTCCACTGGCAGGAGTCCAATAAATAATGGCTGAGTTGTTACGACAGCCAATTGTGGTCTGGATTCCCTGTGGAGGGCATGGGGCTGACCAAAGTGAGAGAAGAATTTACTGTGAAAACTTAACATTCCTGTTGTTGGATGTTAATAGCATCACGACCCAAGATGGCGACACATTTATTCATGGCGGACTATTGTAAAGGTTTAATCACACTTTATGAAACTCAACACAAGTCTTTTATAATCACTGGCTTCGTTTGAAATCACAATGTCTACAGGCTACTATGATCGAATGACTTGAAGAAAAGAATGAAAAAATTAACAAATGGTGCATACTGGTGCTGTTTCTAAACTATAGGCAACTGAAAACTGTCAACATAAATTGCCATTGTGTTAAATCTACCATGTTTGCATTGAGACTGATCCACATTCTCGATGAGATGCACCTGTTAGCTTACCTGATTGTAGTTGGACAGGTGTACTGCAGGCACTGCTGCAGTTGTTGTTACTTGCCATCACCGAGATTGTGTAGGTCACACCACATGACACAGGTAGTGAAAGGTTACAGGAAGTTGTAGTTGAAGTACAGTTTGCTGTTTGACCGTTGCTGCTGTTGGCGTTTACAAAGTAAAGTAACGCTCCTTGACTGCCTTGCCAGGTAACAGTTGCCATGTTACTGCCACAGTTCATGTTAGCTGAGACATTTTGGGGTACACAAGGAGCTGGAAAAAATCCCAAAATACAGTTCACCTCTATTACCACAACTCAAAAGTAAAGCTACACAATGTAATTTTCTTTCATAAAACTTTTAAGTATAATATCCCTTATGTAGTAAATGGAAAAAGACAGTACAACATAAAGACACTGGATGGATTCAGTAAGTGCAGGTGTGGTGTGTAGAGAATTTCGGTCAGATGTGGTTGATTTAGGCAGAAATTAAACTACTTCCGGTTAGCTGAGACATTTTGGGGTACACAAGGAGCTGGAAAAAGTCCCAAAATACAGTTCACCTCTATTACCACAACTCAAAAGTAAAGCTACACAATGTGATTTTTCTTCAATAAAACTGTTAATTAAAACATTCCTTATGTAGTAAATGGAAAAAGAAAGTACAACATCATCCATGAAGACACTGGATGGATTCATTAAGAGCAGGAATGGCGTGTAGAGAATCTCGGTCAGATGTGGTTGATTTAGGCAGAAATTAAACTTCTTGGAGGTGACAGTATGTAGGAACTCCAGGAGCAGGACTGGTAACCACTGTACCTGAAGCTACAGGTGCTCCTGTGCTGGCAGTGCTGTTGTAGGTTTGGCCATTTACAGCTACTGAAACTGAGTAGTTCTGTCCACAGGGTACGTTGGTCACACTACAGCTTGTGGCTGCACTGTTGCAGGTGTAGGTGCTCCCATTTGAACTTTGCAGCATTGCCATGTATGACACAGCTCCACTGGCAGGAGTCCAATAAATAATGGCTGAGTTGTTACGACAGCCAATTGTGGTCTGGATTCCCTGTGGTAGGCATGGGGCTGACCAAAGTGAGAGAGAAATTTACTGTAAAATCTGAACATTCCTGTTATTGGATGTTAATAGCATCATGACGCAAGATGTCGAATCATTTATTCATGCCAGACAATTGTAAAGGTTTAATCACACTTTATGAAACTCAACACAAGTCTTTTATAATCACTGGCTTCATTTGAAATCACAATGTCTATAGGCTACTATGGTGGAATGACTTGAAGAAAAGAATGAAAAAATGAACAAATGGTACATACTGGTGTCGTTTCTAAACTATAGGCGACTGAAAACTGTCAACATAAATTGCCATTGTATTAATTCTGCCATGTTCACATTGAGACTGATCCACATTCTCGATGAGATGCACCTGTTACCTTACCTGATTGTAGTTGGACAGGTGTACTGCAGGCACTGCTGCAGTTGTTGTTACTTGCCATCACAGAGATTGTGTAGGTAACACCACATGACAGAGGTAGTGAAAGGTTACAGGAAGTAGTCGTTGATGTACAGTTTGCTGTTTGACCGTTGCTGCTGTTGGCATTTACAAAGTAAAGTAACGCTCCTTGACTGCTTTGCCAGGTAACTGTTGCCATGTTACTGCCATTGTACATGTTAGCTGAGACGTTTTGGGGTACACAAGGAGCTGGAAAAAATGCCAAAATACAGTTCACCCCTATTACCACAACTCAAAAGTAAAGCTATAGAATGTGATTTTTCTTCCATAAAACTGTGAATTATAACATTTCTTATGTAGTAAATGGAAAAAGACAGTACAACATCATCCATGAAGACACTGGATGGATTCAGTAAGAGCAGGAATGGCGTGTAGAGAATCTCGGTCAGATGTGGTTGATTTAGGCTGAAATTAAACTACTTGGAGGTGACAGTATGTAGGAACTCCAGGAGCAGGACTGGTAACCACTGTACCTGAAGCTACAAGTGCTCCTGTGCTGGCAGTGCTGTTGCAGGTTTGGCCATTTACAGCCACTGAAACTGAGTAGTTCTGTCCACAGGGTACGTTGGTCACACTACAGCTTGTGCCTGCACTGTTGCAGGTGTAGGTGCTCCCATTTGAACTTTGCAGCATTGCCATGTATGACACAGTTCCACTGGCAGGAGTCCAATAAATAATGGCTGAGTTGTTACGACAGCCAATTGTGGTCTGGATTCCCTGTGGAGGGCATGGGGCTGACCAAAGTGAGAGAGATATTTACTGTAAAAACTTCACATTCCTGTTATTGGATGTTAATAGCATCACGACGCAAGATGGCAACACATTTATTCATGGCGGACTATTGTAAAGGTTTAATCACACTATATGAAACTCAACACTAGTCTTTTATAATCACTGGCTTCGTTTGAAATTACAATGTCTACAGGCTACTAAGGTCGAATGACTTGAAGAAAAGAATGAAAAAATTAACAAATGGTGCATACTGGTGCTGTTTCTAAACTATAGGCGACTGAAAACTGTCAACATAAATTGCCATTGTGTTAATTCTACCATGTTTGCATTGAGACTGATCCACATTCTCGATGAGATGCACCTGTTAGCTTACCTGATTGTAGTTGGACAGGTGTACTGCAGGCACTGCTGCAGTTGTTGTTACTTGCCATCACCGAGATTGTGTAGGTCACACCACATGACACAGGTAGTGAAAGGTTACAGGAAGTTGTAGTTGAAGTACAGTTTGCTGTTTGACCGTTGCTGCTGTTGGCGTTTACAAAGTAAAGTAACGCTCCTTGACTGCCTTGCCAGGTAACTGTTGCCATGTTACTGCCACAGTTCATGTTAGCTGAGACGTTTTGGGGTACACAAGGAGCTGGAAAAAATCCCAAAATACAGTTCACCTCTATTACCACAACTCAAAAGTAAAGCTATAGAATGTGATTTTTCTTCCATAAAACTGTTAATTATAACATTCCTTATGTAGTAAATGGAAAAAGAAAGTACAACAGCATCCATGAAGACACTGGATGGATTTCGTAAGAGCAGGAATGGCATGTAGAGAATCTCGGTCAGATGTGGTTGATTTAGGCAGAAATTAAACTACTTGGAGGTGACAGTATGTAGGAACTTCAGGAGCAGGACTGGTAACCACTGTACCTGAAGCTACAGGTGCTCCTGTGCTGGCAGTGCTGTTGCAGGTTTGGCCATTTAAAGCCACTGAAACTGAGTAGTTCTGTCCACAGGGTACATTGGTCACACTACAGCTTGTGGCTGCACTGTTGCAGGTGTAGGTGCTCCCATTTGAACTTTGCAGCATTGCCATGTATGACACAGTTCCACTGGCAGGAGACCAATAAATAATGGCTGAGTTGTTATGACAGCCAATTGTGGTCTGGATTCCCTGTGGAGGGCATGGGGCTGACCAAAGTGAGAGAGATATTTACTGTAAAAACTTCACATTCCTGTTATTGGATGTTAATAGCATCACGACGCAAGATGGCAACACATTTATTCATGGCGGACTATTGTAAAGGTTTAATCACACTATATGAAACTCAACACTAGTCTTTTATAATCACTGGCTTCGTTTGAAATTACAATGTCTACAGGCTACTAAGGTCGAATGACTTGAAGAAAAGAATGAAAAAATTAACAAATGGTGCATACTGGTGCTGTTTCTAAACTATAGGCGACTGAAAACTGTCAACATAAATTGCCATTGTGTTAATTCTACCATGTTTGCATTGAGACTGATCCACATTCTCGATGAGATGCACCTGTTAGCTTACCTGATTGTAGTTGGACAGGTGTACTGCAGGCACTGCTGCAGTTGTTGTTACTTGCCATCACCGAGATTGTGTAGGTCACACCACATGACACAGGTAGTGAAAGGTTACAGGAAGTTGTAGTTGAAGTACAGTTTGCTGTTTGACCGTTGCTGCTGTTGGCGTTTACAAAGTAAAGTAACGCTCCTTGACTGCCTTGCCAGGTAACTGTTGCCATGTTACTGCCACAGTTCATGTTAGCTGAGACGTTTTGGGGTACACAAGGAGCTGGAAAAAATCCCAAAATACAGTTCACCTCTATTACCACAACTCAAAAGTAAAGCTATAGAATGTGATTTTTCTTCCATAAAACTGTTAATTATAACATTCCTTATGTAGTAAATGGAAAAAGAAAGTACAACAGCATCCATGAAGACACTGGATGGATTTCGTAAGAGCAGGAATGGCATGTAGAGAATCTCGGTCAGATGTGGTTGATTTAGGCAGAAATTAAACTACTTGGAGGTGACAGTATGTAGGAACTTCAGGAGCAGGACTGGTAACCACTGTACCTGAAGCTACAGGTGCTCCTGTGCTGGTAGTGCTGTTGCAGGTTTGGCCATTTAAAGCCACTGAAACTGAGTAGTTCTGTCCACAGGGTACATTGGTCACACTACAGCTTGTGGCTGCACTGTTGCAGGTGTAGGTGCTCCCATTTGAACTTTGCAGCATTGCCATGTATGACACAGTTCCACTGGCAGGAGACCAATAAATAATGGCTGAGTTGTTACGACAGCCAATCGTGGTCTGGATTCCCTGTGGAGGGCATGGGGCTGACCAAAGTGAGAGAGATATTTACTGTAAAAACTTCACATTCCGGTTATTGGATGTTAATAGCATCACGACGCAAGATGGCAACACATTTATTCATGGCGGACTATTGTAAAGGTTTAATCACACTATATGAAACTCAACACTAGTCTTTTATAATCACTGGCTTCGTTTGAAATTACAATGTCTACAGGCTACTAAGGTCGAATGACTTGAAGAAAAGAATGAAAAAATTAACAAATGGTGCATACTGGTGCTGTTTCTAAACTATAGGCAACTGAAAACTGTCAACATAAATTGCCATTGTGTTAATTCTACCATGTTTGCATTGAGACTGATCCACATTCTCGATGAGATGCACCTGTTAGCTTACCTGATTGTAGTTGGACAGGTGTACTGCAGGCACTGCTGCAGTTGTTGTTACTTGCCATCACCGAGATTGTGTAGGTCACACCACATGACACAGGTAGTGAAAGGTTACAGGAAGTTGTAGTTGAAGTACAGTTTGCTGTTTGACCGTTGCTGCTGTTGGCGTTTACAAAGTAAAGTAACGCTCCTTGACTGCCTTGCCAGGTAACTGTTGCCATGTTACTGCCACAGTTCATGTTAGCTGAGACATTTTGGGGTACACAAGGAGCTGGAAAAAATCCCAAAATACAGTTCACCTCTATTACCACAACTCAAAAGTAAAGCTATAGAATGTGATTTTTCTTCCATAAAACTGTTAATTATAACATTCCTTATGTAGTAAATGGAAAAAGAAAGTACAACAGCATCCATGATGACACTGGATGGATTTCGTAAGAGCAGGAATGGCATGTAGAGAATCTCCGTCAGATGTGGTTGATTTAGGCAGAAATTAAACTACTTGGAGGTGACAGTATGTAGGAACTTCAGGAGCAGGACTGGTAACCACTGTACCTGAAGCTACAGGTGCTCCTGTGCTGGCAGTGCTGTTGCAGGTTTGGCCATTTACAGCCACTGAAACTGAGTAGTTCTGTCCACAGGGTACGTTGGTCACACTACAGCTTGTGGCTGCACTGTTGCAGGTGTAGGTGCTCCCATTTGAACTTTGCAGCATTGCCATGTATGACACAGCTCCACTGGCAGGAGTCCAATAAATAATGGCTGAGTTGTTACGACAGCCAATTGTGGTCTGGATTCCCTGTGGAGGGCATGGGGCTGACCAAAGTGAGAGAGATATTTACTGTAAAAACTTCACATTCCTGTTATTGGATGTTAATAGCATCACGACGCAAGATGGCAACACATTTATTCATGGCGGACTATTGTAAAGGTTTAATCACACTATATGAAACTCAACACTAGTCTTTTATAATCACTGGCTTCGTTTGAAATTACAATGTCTACAGGCTACTAAGGTCGAATGACTTGAAGAAAAGAATGAAAAAATTAACAAATGGTGCATACTGGTGCTGTTTCTAAACTATAGGCGACTGAAAACTGTCAACATAAATTGCCATTGTGTTAATTCTACCATGTTTGCATTGAGACTGATCCACATTCTCGATGAGATGCACCTGTTAGCTTACCTGATTGTAGTTGGACAGGTGTACTGCAGGCACTGCTGCAGTTGTTGTTACTTGCCATCACCGAGATTGTGTAGGTCACACCACATGACACAGGTAGTGAAAGGTTACAGGAAGTTGTAGTTGAAGTACAGTTTGCTGTTTGACCGTTGCTGCTGTTGGCGTTTACAAAGTAAAGTAACGCTCCTTGACTGCCTTGCCAGGTAACTGTTGCCATGTTACTGCCACAGTTCATGTTAGCTGAGACATTTTGGGGTACACAAGGAGCTGGAAAAAATCCCAAAATACAGTTCACCTCTATTACCACAACTCAAAAGTAAAGCTATAGAATGTGATTTTTCTTCCATAAAACTGTTAATTATAACATTCCTTATGTAGTAAATGGAAAAAGAAAGTACAACAGCATCCATGATGACACTGGATGGATTTCGTAAGAGCAGGAATGGCATGTAGAGAATCTCCGTCAGATGTGGTTGATTTAGGCAGAAATTAAACTACTTGGAGGTGACAGTATGTAGGAACTTCAGGAGCAGGACTGGTAACCACTGTACCTGAAGCTACAGGTGCTCCTGTGCTGGCAGTGCTGTTGCAGGTTTGGCCATTTACAGCCACTGAAACTGAGTAGTTCTGTCCACAGGGTACGTTGGTCACACTACAGCTTGTGGCTGCACTGTTGCAGGTGTAGGTGCTCCCATTTGAACTTTGCAGCATTGCCATGTATGACACAGCTCCACTGGCAGGAGTCCAATAAATAATGGCTGAGTTGTTACGACAGCCAATTGTGGTCTGGATTCCCTGTGGAGGGCATGGGGCTGACCAAAGTGAGAGAGATATTTACTGTAAAAACTTCACATTCCTGTTATTGGATGTTAATAGCATCACGACGCAAGATGGCAACACATTTATTCATGGCGGACTATTGTAAAGGTTTAATCACACTATATGAAACTCAACACTAGTCTTTTATAATCACTGGCTTCGTTTGAAATTACAATGTCTACAGGCTACTAAGGTCGAATGACTTGAAGAAAAGAATGAAAAAATTAACAAATGGTGCATACTGGTGCTGTTTCTAAACTATAGGCGACTGAAAACTGTCAACATAAATTGCCATTGTGTTAATTCTACCATGTTTGCATTGAGACTGATCCACATTCTCGATGAGATGCACCTGTTAGCTTACCTGATTGTAGTTGGACAGGTGTACTGCAGGCACTGCTGCAGTTGTTGTTAATTGCCATCAACGAGATTGTGTAGGTCACACCACATGACACAGGTAGTGAAAGGTTACAGGAAGTTGTAGTTGAAGTACAGTTTGCTGTTTGACCGTTGCTGCTGTTGGCGTTTACAAAGTAAAGTAACGCTCCTTGACTGCCTTGCCAGGTAACAGTTGCCATGTTACTGCCACAGTTCATGTTAGCTGAGACATTTTGGGGTACACAAGGAGCTGGAAAAAATCCCAAAATACAGTTCACCTCTATTACCACAACTCAAAAGTAAAGCTATAGAATGTGATTTTTCTTCCATAAAACTGTTAATTATAACATTCCTTATGTAGTAAATGGAAAAAGAAAGTACAACAGCATCCATGAAGACACTGGATGGATTTCGAAAGAGCAGGAATGGCATGTAGAGAATCTCCGTCAGATGTGGTTGATTTAGGCAGAAATTAAACTACTTGGAGGTAACAGTATGTAGGAACTCCAGGAGCAGGACTGGTAACCACTGTACCTGAAGCTACAGGTGCTCCTGTGCTGGCAGTGCTGTTGCAGGTTTGGCCATTTACAGCCACTGAAACTGAGTAGTTCTGTCCACAGGGTACGTTGGTCACACTACAGCTTGTGGCTGCACTGTTGCAGGTGTAGGTGCTCCCATTTGAACTTTGCAGCATTGCCATGTATGACACAGCTCCACTGGCAGGAGTCCAATAAATAATGGCTGAGTTGTTACGACAGCCAATTGTGGTCTGGATTCCCTGTGGAGGGCATGGGGCTGACCAAAGTGAGAGAAGAATTTACTGTGAAAACTTAACATTCCTGTTGTTGGATGTTAATAGCATCACGACCCAAGATGGCGACACATTTATTCATGGTGGACTATTGTAAAGGTTTAATCACACTTTATGAAACTCAACACAAGTCTTTTATAATCACTGGCTTCGTTTGAAATCACAATGTCTACAGGCTACTATGATCGAATGACTTGAAGAAAAGAATGAAAAAATTAACAAATGGTGCATACTGGTGCTGTTTCTAAACTATAGGCAACTGAAAACTGTCAACATAAATTGCCATTGTGTTAATTCTACCATGTTTGCATTGAGACTGATCCACATTCTCGATGAGATGCACCTGTTAGCTTACCTGATTGTAGTTGGACAGGTGTACTGCAGGCACTGCTGCAGTTGTTGTTACTTGCCATCACCGAGATTGTGTAGGTCACACCACATGACACAGGTAGTGAAAGGTTACAGGAAGTTGTAGTTGAAGTACAGTTTGCTGTTTGACCGTTGCTGCTGTTGGCGTTTACAAAGTAAAGTAACGCTCCTTGACTGCCTTGCCAGGTAACTGTTGCCATGTTACTGCCACAGTTCATGTTAGCTGAGACGTTTTGGGGTACACAAGGAGCTGGAAAAAATCCCAAAATACAGTTCACCTCTATTACCACAACTCAAAAGTAAAGCTATAGAATGTGATTTTTCTTCCATAAAACTGTTAATTATAACATTCCTTATGTAGTAAATGGAAAAAGAAAGTACAACAGCATCCATGAAGACACTGGATGGATTTCGTAAGAGCAGGAATGGCATGTAGAGAATCTCGGTCAGATGTGGTTGATTTAGGCAGAAATTAAACTACTTGGAGGTGACAGTATGTAGGAACTTCAGGAGCAGGACTGGTAACCACTGTACCTGAAGCTACAGGTGCTCCTGTGCTGGTAGTGCTGTTGCAGGTTTGGCCATTTAAAGCCACTGAAACTGAGTAGTTCTGTCCACAGGGTACATTGGTCACACTACAGCTTGTGGCTGCACTGTTGCAGGTGTAGGTGCTCCCATTTGAACTTTGCAGCATTGCCATGTATGACACAGTTCCACTGGCAGGAGACCAATAAATAATGGCTGAGTTGTTACGACAGCCAATCGTGGTCTGGATTCCCTGTGGAGGGCATGGGGCTGACCAAAGTGAGAGAGATATTTACTGTAAAAACTTCACATTCCGGTTATTGGATGTTAATAGCATCACGACGCAAGATGGCAACACATTTATTCATGGCGGACTATTGTAAAGGTTTAATCACACTATATGAAACTCAACACTAGTCTTTTATAATCACTGGCTTCGTTTGAAATTACAATGTCTACAGGCTACTAAGGTCGAATGACTTGAAGAAAAGAATGAAAAAATTAACAAATGGTGCATACTGGTGCTGTTTCTAAACTATAGGCAACTGAAAACTGTCAACATAAATTGCCATTGTGTTAATTCTACCATGTTTGCATTGAGACTGATCCACATTCTCGATGAGATGCACCTGTTAGCTTACCTGATTGTAGTTGGACAGGTGTACTGCAGGCACTGCTGCAGTTGTTGTTACTTGCCATCACCGAGATTGTGTAGGTCACACCACATGACACAGGTAGTGAAAGGTTACAGGAAGTTGTAGTTGAAGTACAGTTTGCTGTTTGACCGTTGCTGCTGTTGGCGTTTACAAAGTAAAGTAACGCTCCTTGACTGCCTTGCCAGGTAACTGTTGCCATGTTACTGCCACAGTTCATGTTAGCTGAGACATTTTGGGGTACACAAGGAGCTGGAAAAAATCCCAAAATACAGTTCACCTCTATTACCACAACTCAAAAGTAAAGCTATAGAATGTGATTTTTCTTCCATAAAACTGTTAATTATAACATTCCTTATGTAGTAAATGGAAAAAGAAAGTACAACAGCATCCATGATGACACTGGATGGATTTCGTAAGAGCAGGAATGGCATGTAGAGAATCTCCGTCAGATGTGGTTGATTTAGGCAGAAATTAAACTACTTGGAGGTGACAGTATGTAGGAACTTCAGGAGCAGGACTGGTAACCACTGTACCTGAAGCTACAGGTGCTCCTGTGCTGGCAGTGCTGTTGCAGGTTTGGCCATTTACAGCCACTGAAACTGAGTAGTTCTGTCCACAGGGTACGTTGGTCACACTACAGCTTGTGGCTGCACTGTTGCAGGTGTAGGTGCTCCCATTTGAACTTTGCAGCATTGCCATGTATGACACAGCTCCACTGGCAGGAGTCCAATAAATAATGGCTGAGTTGTTACGACAGCCAATTGTGGTCTGGATTCCCTGTGGAGGGCATGGGGCTGACCAAAGTGAGAGAGATATTTACTGTAAAAACTTCACATTCCTGTTATTGGATGTTAATAGCATCACGACGCAAGATGGCAACACATTTATTCATGGCGGACTATTGTAAAGGTTTAATCACACTATATGAAACTCAACACTAGTCTTTTATAATCACTGGCTTCGTTTGAAATTACAATGTCTACAGGCTACTAAGGTCGAATGACTTGAAGAAAAGAATGAAAAAATTAACAAATGGTGCATACTGGTGCTGTTTCTAAACTATAGGCGACTGAAAACTGTCAACATAAATTGCCATTGTGTTAATTCTACCATGTTTGCATTGAGACTGATCCACATTCTCGATGAGATGCACCTGTTAGCTTACCTGATTGTAGTTGGACAGGTGTACTGCAGGCACTGCTGCAGTTGTTGTTACTTGCCATCACCGAGATTGTGTAGGTCACACCACATGACACAGGTAGTGAAAGGTTACAGGAAGTTGTAGTTGAAGTACAGTTTGCTGTTTGACCGTTGCTGCTGTTGGCGTTTACAAAGTAAAGTAACGCTCCTTGACTGCCTTGCCAGGTAACTGTTGCCATGTTACTGCCACAGTTCATGTTAGCTGAGACATTTTGGGGTACACAAGGAGCTGGAAAAAATCCCAAAATACAGTTCACCTCTATTACCACAACTCAAAAGTAAAGCTATAGAATGTGATTTTTCTTCCATAAAACTGTTAATTATAACATTCCTTATGTAGTAAATGGAAAAAGAAAGTACAACAGCATCCATGATGACACTGGATGGATTTCGTAAGAGCAGGAATGGCATGTAGAGAATCTCCGTCAGATGTGGTTGATTTAGGCAGAAATTAAACTACTTGGAGGTGACAGTATGTAGGAACTTCAGGAGCAGGACTGGTAACCACTGTACCTGAAGCTACAGGTGCTCCTGTGCTGGCAGTGCTGTTGCAGGTTTGGCCATTTACAGCCACTGAAACTGAGTAGTTCTGTCCACAGGGTACATTGGTCACACTACAGCTTGTGGCTGCACTGTTGCAGGTGTAGGTGCTCCCATTTGAACTTTGCAGCATTGCCATGTATGACACAGCTCCACTGGCAGGAGTCCAATAAATAATGGCTGAGTTGTTACGACAGCCAATTGTGGTCTGGATTCCCTGTGGAGGGCATGGGGCTGACCAAAGTGAGAGAGATATTTACTGTAAAAACTTCACATTCCTGTTATTGGATGTTAATAGCATCACGACGCAAGATGGCAACACATTTATTCATGGCGGACTATTGTAAAGGTTTAATCACACTATATGAAACTCAACACTAGTCTTTTATAATCACTGGCTTCGTTTGAAATTACAATGTCTACAGGCTACTAAGGTCGAATGACTTGAAGAAAAGAATGAAAAAATTAACAAATGGTGCATACTGGTGCTGTTTCTAAACTATAGGCGACTGAAAACTGTCAACATAAATTGCCATTGTGTTAATTCTACCATGTTTGCATTGAGACTGATCCACATTCTCGATGAGATGCACCTGTTAGCTTACCTGATTGTAGTTGGACAGGTGTACTGCAGGCACTGCTGCAGTTGTTGTTAATTGCCATCAACGAGATTGTGTAGGTCACACCACATGACACAGGTAGTGAAAGGTTACAGGAAGTTGTAGTTGAAGTACAGTTTGCTGTTTGACCGTTGCTGCTGTTGGCGTTTACAAAGTAAAGTAACGCTCCTTGACTGCCTTGCCAGGTAACTGTTGCCATGTTACTGCCACAGTTCATGTTAGCTGAGACATTTTGGGGTACACAAGGAGCTGGAAAAAATCCCAAAATACAGTTCACCTCTATTACCACAACTCAAAAGTAAAGCTATAGAATGTGATTTTTCTTCCATAAAACTGTTAATTATAACATTCCTTATGTAGTAAATGGAAAAAGAAAGTACAACAGCATCCATGAAGACACTGGATGGATTTCGTAAGAGCAGGAATGGCATGTAGAGAATCTCGGTCAGATGTGGTTGATTTAGGCACAAATTAAACTACTTGGAGGTGACAGTATGTAGGAACTTCAGGAGCAGGACTGGTAACCACTGTACCTGAAGCTACAGGTGCTCCTGTGCTGGCAGTGCTGTTGCAGGTTTGGCCATTTACAGCCACTGAAACTGAGTAGTTCTGTCCACAGGGTACGTTGGTCACACTACAGCTTGTGCCTGCACTGTTGCAGGTGTAGGTGCTCCCATTTGAACTTTGCAGCATTGCCATGTATGACACAGCTCCACTGGCAGGAGTCCAATAAATAATGGCTGAGTTGTTACGACAGCCAATTGTGGTCTGGATTCCCTGTGGAGGGCATGGGGCTGACCAAAGTGAGAGAAGAATTTACTGTGAAAACTTAACATTCCTGTTGTTGGATGTTAATAGCATCACGACACAAGATGGCGACACATTTATTCATGCCGGACTATTGTAAAGGTTTAATTACACTTTATGAAACTCAACACAAGTCTTTTATAATCACTGGCTTTGATTGAAAGCACAATGTGTAGAGGCTACTACTGTAGAGGCTATTATTCATGCCAGACTATTGTTAAGGTTTAATCACACTTCATGAAACTCAACCCAAGTCTTTTATAATCACTGGCTTCGATTGAAATCACAATGTCTAGAGCCCCCATACTCAAATAGCGGTATATATCAATATCAATTTCTGGCCCGTGAGCTGTTTTGAAAAGTGTTTTTTTTTTTTTTGGAATTTTTTTTTTTCAATCGCGCTATCTGCTCTTATTTTGAAATCGCGCACTGCGATCTCAAGACAATGCCTGGGAAACAGGTAGCAGACGCCCAAATGCGTTCGCCAAAGTCGACAGTTTACGTTCGCCACCCCCGTAACCGGCCCCTTCAGTGATTGAATAAATAAAATGTGGCCCGCCATCTTTTCTATTTGAGTACCCCTGGTCTACTGTCAGGGTAGGCCCGAGCACTGCCCCGCCCGTGACCACAAGAGGGCGGACACGAACAACGTCATGTAGACGCAATCAGCAAATATGACCTGCAGCTGTCTTGCTTCCTTCTTAGGGAGGCTTGCTGCAGTGTCTCTTTGCTGAGTTGTTTGTTTTCTCTCGAGCTGTCAGCCGGTACTCTCTCTGGTAAACGTTTGATGGTTTTTTTGCTTTCTCTCTCATGTCTTCGCTGTTTTTTCGAGTGTGTTCACTCCTGTGACCTTTTGGGTCTTTCTCAAGTTTTCCCCTGCTGTATTTTTCTCTATTTTTACTTACTGATCCTTTAGGGAAGTTTTTGTTTTCTCACCGTTTTGATTGGTGAGCCGGTTCTTCCCCCGGCGGTTTTTGTTTTCCTTTTGTAACTTGCCTCGCGTTGATTTATTCCATGTTTCTTTTGTTTGTTGTGATGTATTTTCGTAGGCTACTTTTCTCGTGTTGAGTTTTCTCTGAGTTTCTTTTGTTTTCTCCTGTTTGTAATTTTCCTTCGTGCGTCCTTCACGAAGACATTTTTTCTTTTATTTCTTTTCCCACAATCGTTTTGGCGGTGGCCTCAGTTTGTCGTTTTTGTTGTGGTTTTGGCTTTTGGGTTTATAACAGCCCTAACGCAGTTTATGCGCGCTCGCGTACCACTGTATAATGGTACAACTTCAGCCTCAACATGAACCCAGCTACACCACAAGACATAGTGGATCTGAGTGCCACCATAATCCAGCAAGATCAGGTGTTGGGCAGTCACAAGGAAACACTACAACACATACTGACTCAGTTGTAGAGTCTGACCGTGTCATTACAGGCTGCCACTCAAGCCATAGCACAGCCCGTCAGTCCTGTTGTTCCTCCTACTCCTGAGCCTCCCGTGGCCCAGGCATGGATAGAACCCGCCCTGCCTGCGCCCAGGCATTACTCCGGGGATCCGGAGGCATGTAGAGGCTTTTTGCTGCAATGCTTGCTCATATTCGAACAGCATGTGTCACGCTTCCCCACCGAAAGAGCCAAAGTAGCCTATGTGCTGGCTCTCCTCTCTGGCATACTCTGGCAACCCCAGTATGGGAGAATCAACCTGAACTATCCGCGTCCTATGAGCGTTTCTCCGAGGCCATGCGGCAGGCGTTCTATCATCCTGCTTCCGTGGGGGTAGTGGGCAGTCGCCTGTTATGGTTACGCCAAGGCAAGCGATCTGTGGCTGACTGCTCCCTGGAATTCAGAACGCTAGCCGCAGAAAGTAAATAGGGACCCACAGCCCTGATGGCAGTGTACCAGGAAGGGCTTAACGACAAATTAGCTGTCAGACAGTCTTGACATGTGCATTGACCTCACGGTCAGACTAGACAACAGGCTACGAGCAGTGTCATGCAGTGTCACGCATACATCAAAAGTTGGCTCTTTCGCTGTAGGTAGTGAGACCAGGGAGGAGAACAAGTAGCAGCCAATCCAGATAGGTCAGACCCACAGGAAAGACACGCATGCTAGAAGGCCGGTGTCAATATTGTGGCAAGGAGGGACATAAGCACACCGCATGCCCTGACTTACAGGGAAAAGCACAGGTCCACCGGTAGATGGGAGACCTCTGGCTGGCCTTTCGGGTTCTCCCCATCCAAACGGTTTGACCCTTCATGCAACCCTGTCTTGGCGGGGAACTACCGGGCATAGACAGCTTGCATTTATTGACTCAGGAGCAGCCAGGAACTTCATCGACGCTGCATTAGTCAAAATCCTCGGGGTGCCTTTGGTCCCGCTGAGCACGCCTCTTGCTGTGGCTGCTGTGGATGGCAGGTTGCTATCCTCGGGGGGGGGGGGGGGGGGGGGTCACTGACCAAACTATCCCGTTAGTGATGTCTATCGGTGGGCATATCGAGCACATAGCCCTCTACGTTATTAGAGCCCTCAAAATGCTGTTGATTCTTGGCCTTCCTTGGCTTCAACACCACAACCCTGAGATCGACTGGCTCAATCTGACTGTCAGCCAATGGGGCCCTATGTGCAAGAACTCCTGTCTCCTGACTCCCAGGACCGGCACTCCTGATAGACCGCCTGAAGTAATTGACTTAAGCCGGGTTCCTTCAAAGTACTACGACCTCTAAGAGGTGTTCAGTAAACATCAGGCGGGCTTCCTTCCACCACACAGGTCGTATGACATGGCTATTGAGGCAGTCATGGCCTAGCGGTTAGGGAACTAGAGAGGGTCGCAGGTTCGATTCCCAGACCTGAGGCCATGACTGAGGTGCCCCTGAGCAAGGCCCTAACCCTCAATTGCTCACTTGTATAAAATGAGAAAAAAAAAAAAAAGTAAGTCGCTCTGGATAAGGGCGTCTGCCAAATGCCGTAAATCTAAAATGTAAATCTATTGACCTGCTGCCAGGTACCAGCCCTCCCCTGGGAAGGCTCTTTTCCCTCGCCGTACCAGAACATAAGGCCATGGAGAAATACATCCAGGAGTCCCTGGCTGCTGGTCTCATCCGGCCTTCCACCTCCCCTGCTGGGGCCAGTTTCTTCGTTGTCGGGAAGAAAGATGGCAGGTTAAGGCCATGCATAGACTACCGGGGCCTCATTAAGATCACGGTTAAAGACTGTCACCCGTTGCATCTTATGGCAACCACATTCGAGTCCCTACAGCAAGCTGCGGTCTTCCCCAAGCTAGACCTGCGGAGAACGTACAATTTGGTTCGGATAAGAGAGGGGGACGAGTGGAAGACCGCTTTTATCACCCCGTCGGGACACTACGAGTACCTGGTCATGCCGTTCAGGCTCATGAACGCTCCCGCGGCCTTCCAAAGATTTATTAATGAGGTTCTGCGAGAGGCCTTAGACCGCTACGTATACGTCTACCTTGACGATATATTGATCTATAACCGGTCACAGCAGGAGCATGTCAAAAAGCATGTTGGGTCCTCCAACTGTTGTTGGAGAACCACTTGTACGTTAAATTGGAGAAGTTGGTGTTCCACGCCGGGAAGGTGTCCTTTCTTGGCTTTGTTGTTTCTCAGAATAAGCTGGCTATGGACCCTGCCAAGACTAAGGCCGTGGCTCAGTGGCCTGTTCCCACAACAATTCGCCAGGTTCAACGCTTTCTAGGGTTTGCTCATTTCTATCGGTGCTTCATCAAAAACTACAGCAAAACAGCCGCCTCACTTACCACTCTAACCAGGAAGTCCCCTGGGCCGTTTACCTGGACCCCCGAGGCATAGAAGGCTTTTGATGCCCTTAAGGTGCTTTTCGTGGCTGCCCCTGTTCTCACCATACCCGACCCTGAACTCCCATTTATTGTGGAGGTCGACGCCTCTGACGAAGGGGTCGGGGATGTGCTGTCCCAAAGGACAGGGGAACCATCTAAGCTCCATCCCTTTGCCTTCTTTTTGTACCATCTGACACCCGCCGAGCACAATTACGACATCGGGGACAAAGAATTGCTAGCCGTTAAGACGGCCCTGGAGGAATGGCGGCATTGGTTGGAGGGAGCCAGGCACCCCTTCTTGGTGTGGACAGATCATAAAAACCTGGCCTACCTCCAACAGGCAAAATGACTGAGGGGGACCACCTTGGTGGCTGTACATTCCCTCCGGCCCAAGGTGTGGGGTCATGCAATGGGGGCACCCCTCGCTGGTCGCCGCTCATCCCGTGTCACGCCAGACCACCGAGTTCATCCGTAGACAGTTTTGGTGGCCCGGTATGGGAAAGGATATAGAAGGCCTTATGGCGGCGTGTACAGTGTGTGCTAGCAGTAAGACTCCTAGGTCTAAGCCCTTGGGGCTCTTGCACTCTCTCCCGGTGCCTTCATGTCCTTGGTCCCATGTCTCCATGGACTTCGTGACCGGTTTACCCGCGTCCTGGGGAAACACTGCTATCCTGGTCATGGTCGACCGGTTTTCCAAGGTGGCCAAGTTTGTGGCATTGCCCAAATTGCCCTCCGCCCAAGAAACTGCCAGTTTGTTCTTGGAGCATGTAGTGCAGGCTCATGGGTTCCCGGTCGACATGGTCTCCGACAGAGGACCCCAGTTCACCAGCCGGTTCTGGGTGGCCTTTCTCGGGTTACTGGGGGCTAAGGCCAGTCTGTCCTCGGGGTTCCACCCCCCAGTCCACGAGAGAGTCTCGGTCCTGTGGCTTACCGCCTGGTGCTTCCCCCTTTCTCTTCGGGTCCATCCGGTCTTCCACGTGTTGAAACTCCGGCCGGTCCTGTGTGGTCTTCCTCAGGCGCCTGCGCCACTGGCTCCGCGTATCATCGACGGGGGTCCCGCCTACATGGTTAACTGCCTTCTGGATGTCCGTCGTGTTCGTGTGCGGGAGCAGTTCCTGGTGGACTGGGAGTGGTACGGGCCAGAAGAGTGCAGTTGGGTCCCGGCTTCGTGTATTCTGTGCCCGGACTTGATCCATGATTTCTGACGCTGCTCTTGGCCCGTGGGGTCTCGGGCCTAGGGGGGGACCCTGTCATGGCAGGCGCTTGCGATCTATGTAGACGCAATCAGCAAAGATGACCTGCAGCTGTCTTGCTCCCTTCTTAGGGAGGTTTGCTGCAGTGTCTCTTTGCTGAGTTGTTTGTTTTCTCTCGAGCAGTCAGCCAGTAATCTCTCTGGTAAACGTTTCATGGTTTTTTCGCTTTCTCTCTCATCTCTTCGCTGTTTTTTCGAGTGTATTCACTCCTGTGCCCTTTTGGGTCTTTTTCAAGTTTTTCCCCAGCTGTATTTTTCTCTAGTTTTACTTACTGATCGTTTAGGAAATTTTTTGTTTTCTTGCCTTTTGTAACTTGCCTTGCATTGATTTATTCCACATTTTTTTTTGTTTTATTTTTTTGCTTTCTTTTGTTGGTTACTTACTCGCATTGATTCATTCCGTGTTTCCTTTGTTTGTTGTGCTGTATTTTCATAGGCTACTTTCATCGCGTTGAGTTTCTTTTGTTTTTTCCTGTTTGTAGTTGTCCTTTTGTGCGTCCTTCATGAAGACATTTTTTTTCTCTTTTCCCGCGATCGTTTTGGCGGTGGCCTCAGTTTGTCATTTTTGTTGTGGTTTTGGCTTTTCAATCAATCAATCAAATTTTATTTATATAGCTTTTTACAACAGTTGTTGTCACAAAGCAGCTTTACAAGTGCCGAGTCCTAGCCCCCAGTGAGCAAGCCTAGGGCGACAGTGGCAAAGAAAAACTCCCTAGCTTTTGGGTTTATAACAGCCCTAACTCGGTTTATGCGCGCTTACGTACCGCCGCATAACACAATGCAGTTTATGCGTGTTCGCGTACCGCCACATAACAGCTACTATGGTCGAATGACTTGAAGAAAAGAATGAAAAAATGAACAAATGGTGCATACTGGTGCTGTTTCTAAACTATAGGCGACTGAAAACTCTCAACATAAATTGGCATTGTATTAATTCTGCCATGTTGGCATTGAGACTGATCCACATTCTCGATGAGATGCACCTGTTACCTTACCTGATTGTAGTTGGACAGGTGTACTGCAGGCACTGCTGCAGTTGTTGTTACTTGCCATCACCGAGATTGTGTAGGTAACACCACATGACACAGGTAGTGAAAGGTTACAGGAAGTTGTCGTTGAAGTACAGTTTGCTGTTTGACCGTTGCTGCTGTTGGCGTTTACAAAGTAAAGTAACGCTCCTTGACTGCCTTGCCAGGTAACTGTTGCCATGTTGCTGCCACAGTTCATGTTAGCTGAGACGTTTTGGGGTACACAAGGAGCTGGAAAAAATCCCAAAATACAGTTCACCCCTATTACCACAACTGAAAAGTAAAGCTATAGAATGTGATTTTTCTTTCATAAAACTGTTAAGTATAACATTCCTTATGTACAACATCATCCATGAAGATACTGGATCGATTCAGTAAGAGCAGGAATGGCGTGTAGAGAATCTCGATCAGATGTGGTTGATTTAGGCTGAAATTAAAACTACTTGAAGGTGACAGTATGTAGGAACTCCAGGAGCAGGACTGGTAACCACTGTACCTGTAGCTACAGGTGCTCCTGTGCTGGCAGTGCTGTTGTAGGTTTGGCCATTTACAGCCAATGATACTGAGTAGTTCTGTCCACAGGGTAAGTTGGTCACACTACAGCTTGTGGCTGTGCTGTTGCAGGTGTATATGCTCCCATTTGAACTTTGCAGCATTGCCATGTATGACACAGCTCCACTGGCAGGAGACCAATAAATAATGGCTGAGTTGTTACGACAGCCAATTGTGGTCTGGATTCCCTGTGGAGGGCATGGGGCTGACCAAAGTGAGAGAGATATTTACTGTAAAACCTTCACATTCCTGTTGTTGGATGTTAATAGCATCACAACGCAATATCAAATCAAATCTAATCAAATTTATTTATAATATGGTGAAACATTTATTCATGCCAGACTATTGTAAAGGTTTAATCAGACTTTATGAAACCGTCACGTAGGGCTACGCCCCCTTCCCTTGTTGTCACTCCAGTTTCCCTGTTCCTTTTGACTGTGTTGTTCCCTGCTCGTTGATCCCACCTTGTTGTCTGTTTCTATGGTTTCCCCTCGTCTGCCACGCCCGTGTCATCATTGTCTTCACCTGTGTCTTTTCTAGTTCTGTGTATTTGTAGTCCCTGTGTCTCCCAGTCTGGTATCGGTTGTTTTGTACTCTGAGTCGGTTTGTGTGTTGTTAATTTTGTTCTATTACTCTTTCGTGCTCTTGTGGATTTAACTGTTTCTGTTTTGTCTTTGTTGTAAGTACGTTCAGCCTAGTCTTTGTTTCCCCTGCCTTGTTTTGTTCCTCGTGCCACTATGCCTGTTTACATTTCATGTATGGACTGCCCTCCCGATATGACCCATGCCTGCCCGTTTGACCACGTCTTTGGAATTCCATTTAATAAATCTCGCTCTCCTCAGCGTTTGTGTCCGCCTTCATACTCTGCGTCACGCAGAACGTTACAGAAACTCATCCCAAGTCTTTTATAATCACTGCCTTCGATTGAAATCACAATGTCTACAGGCTACTATGGTTGAATGACTTGAAGAAAAGAATGAAAAAATTAACAAATGGTGCATACGGGTGCTGTTTCTAAACTATAGGCGACTGAAAACTGTCAACATAAATTGCCATTGTATTAATTCTGCCATGTTTGCATTGAGACTGATCCACATTCTCGATGAGATGCACCTGTTACCTTACCTGATTGTAGTTGGACAGGTGTACTGCAGACACTGCTGCAGTTGTTGTTACTTGCCATCACCGAGATTGTGTAGGTCACACCACATGACACAGGTAGTGAAAGGTTACAGGAAGTTGTCGTTGAAGTACAGTTTGCTGTTTGACCGTTGCTGCTGTTGGCGTTTACAAAGTAAAGTAACGCTCCTTGACTGCCTTGCCAGGTAACTGTTGCCATGTTGCTGCCACAGTTCATGTTAGCTGAGACGTTTTGGGGTACACAAGGAGCTGGAAAAAATCCCAAAATACAGTTCACCTCTATTATCACAACTGAAAATTAAAGCTTCACAATGTTATTTTTCTTCCATAAAACTGTGAATTATAACATTCCTTATGTAGTAAATGGAAAAAGACAGTACAACATCATCCATGAAGACACTGGATGGATTCAGTAAGAGCAGGAATGGCGTGTAGAGAATCTCGGTCAGATGTGGTTGATTTAGGCAGAAATTAAACTACTTGGAGGTGACAGTATGTAGGAACTCCAGGAGCAGGACTGGTAACCACTGTACCTGAAGCTACAGGTGCTCCTGTGCTGGCAGTGCTGTTGCAGGTTTGGCCATTTACAGCCACTGAAACTGAGTAGTTCTGTCCACAGGGTACATTGGTCACACTACAGCTTGTGGCTGCACTGTTGCAGGTGTAGGTGCTCCCATTTGAACTTTGCAGCATTGCCATGTATGACACAGCTCCACTGGCAGGAGTCCAATAAATAATGGCTGAGTTGTTACGACAGCCAATTGTGGTCTGGATTCCCTGTGGAGGGCATGGGGCTGACCAAAGTGAGAGAGAAATTTACTGTGAAATCCTTAACTACTGTGTGATTACAGCATAATTGCAGCATGACTTTTGCCAAGTTTTACAAAATATGTCTGAGTAGAAAATCACTGAGAGAGCAGCAGCCTGCAGGTCATCAGACTTCATCACAGTGCAGAGGTGATCACCTGGGGTTAACCCCAACCCTAACCCCTAACCTCTACCCCACCCCTAACCCCTATCCCTAACCCTAGGTTAACCCTAATCCCTAACACCTAACCCAAGGGTAACTCTAACCCCTAACCCTAACCCCTATCCCTAACCCTAGGTTAACCCTAACCCCTAACCCTAGGTTAACCCTAACCCCTATCCCTAACCTCTAACTCTAGGTTAACCCTAACCCCTAAGGATTAGGGATTATCTGCACACTCCTGCCCCTCGACGTCCCCCTGCATCCCTTTAAAATTTTTTAAATACTAGGCTGCCTGTGAAAATAAGACACACTGTTGTGTCAGTAGTCACACTGTTGTGTCAGTAGTCACACTGTTATGTCAGTAGACACACTGTTGTGTCAGTAGACACACTGTTGTGTCAGTAGACACACTGTTGTGTCAGTAGACACACTGTTGTGTCAGTAGTCACCTGTTTTATAAGTGTATGTGGAGCTCTTCCCTCCTGTACAGTCCTTTCCAAAGACGGCAACTGACACATTGTACACCTGTCCACAAACTAGACCGCTGACTTCACAGGACGTGAGGCTGGTGTTGCAGGACCCGGCTGGTCCACTGCTGGGTTGTGCTGCTACGATGTAATATGCCACAGCACCACTAGATGGAGCCCATGCCACCGTGGCTCTGTTTGTGTTGCATGACGATGTCACATTTACCTGTGATGGCGCACAGGGAGCTGGAAATGTGGGAGAAACATGTTACTTCAGAAACAAGCACATTATTTCACTGTTTCCATTTAGCTGTAGATAGTCTTTATTAAAGATCTCCTGTTACAGTCGTGTGTCTGTCCTGAGAATGAGTGGGTATGTGTTTGTCTCATGGTGTGTGTGTGTGTGTGTGTGTGTGTGTGTGTGTGTGTGTGTGTGTGTGGCCGTGCATTACCAGAGGGCGTCTGAATGACAGAGGAGGGGAGGCTGTTGCAGTGTGTGTCATTTTGTGTGACCGTGATGTTGTATGTGTGTCCACAGCGCAGGCCGGCCACACTGCAGTTGCTCCCCGTGCTGGTGCAGTTTAGCGTGGCCCCTTCGTTGTCCGTCAGCAGCGTGGTGTAGGAGCCCCCTGTCTGCAGACCCTGGTACTGCACCAGCACAGAGTTCGCATCACAGTCTTTCACAGCACTCACGTTCACTGGTGCACACGGAGCTACGGAAGAGAGGAGGGGAGAGGGGAGGAGAGAGGGGAGAGGGGTTTGAGGGGAGGGGAGGAGTTAAGATAATGCATTACATCACAGCTCTGTGGGGAAAAAACACTGAGAATGGTACCAGTGATCAGACACACAGACCTACCAGTGGACACAGACATGTGTGGACTATCACTGCTGTTACATACAAAGTTGGTTGCCATGACGTAGGTATCGTAGTTTTGGCCACACTGCAGGCCTGTGATGCTACACTGCGTGCTGTAGGAGAAACAGGAAGTGCTACTGCCGTTGGGGTGCACCGCTTTGGCCGTGTAGAAGACCGCGTCGTTGGAGGTTAACCAGCGCAGGGAGATGGAGTTAGACGCACAGGTGTCCACCACGGAGATGTACGAAGGGGAACAGGGAACTACAGAGAGGAGGAGGAGTTAGCATCAGCACCCTCTTCAGGTAGGGTACGTTAGTAGGGTTAGGGTTCGTTAAAGTTAGGTTAGGGTTAGCTAGGGTTCGTTAAAGTTAGGTTAGGGTTAGCTAGGTTTCGTTAAAGTTAAGTTAGTGTTAGTAGGGTTAGTGTTAGTAGGGTTAGTGTTAGTAGGGTTAGGGTTAGTAGGGTTAGTAGGGTTAGGGTTAGTGTTAGTAGGATTAGGGTTAGTAGGGTTAGGGTTAGTGTTAGTAGGGTTAGTAGGGTTAGTGTTAGTAGGGTTAGTGTTAGTAGGGTTAGTGTTAGTAGGGTTAGTAGGGTTAGTGTTAGTAGGGTTAGTGTTAGTAGGGTTAGTAGGGTTAGTGTTAGTAGGGTTAGGGTTAGTAGGGTTAGTAGGGTTAGGGTTAGTAAGGTTAGTAGGGTTAGTAGGTTTAGGGTTAGGGTTAGTAGGGTTAGGTAAGGGTTAGTGTTAGTAGGGTTAGGTAAGGGTTAGGGTTAGTAGGGTTAGGTAAGGGTTATTGTTAGTAGGGTTAGGGTTAGTAGGGTTAGTGTTAGTAGGGTTAGTAGGGTTAGGGTTAATAGGGTTAGTAGGGTTAGTGTTAGTAGGGTTAGTAGGGTTAGGGTTAATAGGGTTAGTAGGGTTAGTGTTAGTAGGGTTAGTAGGGTTAGGGTTAGTAGGGTTAGTGTTAGTAGGGTTAGTAGGGTTAGGGTTAATAGGGTTAGTAGGGTTAGTGTTAGTA
This sequence comes from Brachyhypopomus gauderio, assembly GCF_052324685.1. Classification (NCBI taxonomy): domain Eukaryota; kingdom Metazoa; phylum Chordata; class Actinopteri; order Gymnotiformes; family Hypopomidae; genus Brachyhypopomus; species Brachyhypopomus gauderio. Next base: position 491,151 of record NC_135229.1, on the reverse strand, counting down.
GGGTTAAGTTATGGGTTAGGGGTTATCTGTGCAATAAAAGATGTAGATGTAAAATCCTCTTCATAAACGCATTAACACACTTCAGACAGCACACACACAGACACACGCACACACACACACACACACACACACACACACACAATCGTGTCAACACACACCTGTCTCAGCTTGCGTCAGAACAGGGTCTGTAATGCAGTCTCCGTTGCTGGCAGTAATCAACACACTGAGGCTCTGACCACACCTCACGCCTGTCATCACACAGCTGCTGCCCTGCGTCGAACACGTGTAGTTGTCGTCATGGTTTCCATGTGCCTGCACTGTGTATGTGAAGGCACCAGGGGCGAAGTCCCAGCTGGTGACCAGAGTGTCTGAACAGCCCAGCACGTCTGTGATGACATTCTGGGGAAGACAGGGAGCTGGTGGGGGAGCACAGTTAGTACAGTATAAGACAATGAAGCTCACATTTTATCAGTTACCCCAGTCATGACAAATGAGGGGTGTGTGTGTGTGTGTGTATGTATGTGTGTTTGAGTGGGAAGTCATGGTCGGGTGGTAGGGAACTGGTCTTGTGAACGGAGGGTTGTAGGTTTGATTCCCAGGCCCCAGGCCTTGACTGAAGTGCCCTTGATCAAGGCACTTAACCCCAACTGCTCCCTGGCACTGGACTAGGGTACCACACCCCCTAGTGATCACTAGTGTGCACTTTGTAAGTCACTCTGGATGAGAGTGTGAGGTTTCTGAGGCCGGGTAATGTTTAGATGGACTCTTGCACAGGTTAATGGTTTATGTGCAGTTTTACCTGTGCTAATGGTTAATGTTTACGTTGTGTCTTACCTGTGCTAATGGTTATTGGTGTGGTACTTCCAGGAATGCAGGTCATGTCTGTGAAGTACACAGAGGTGACGGTGAAGCTGTAGTTACGTCCACAGTCTGTCTCCGTGAAGAAGCAGGAGGTAGATGAAGTTTCACAGCTGGTCTCCAGTCCGTCTGAGCCCACAGAGGTGGCAACGTAATAGGCCGTGTTGTTAGTGGGAGCCCATGAGAACACAATCGCATTGCTCAAACATTCGCGGTAAATCTGCAGGTTCTGTGGAGGGCACGGGACTGTGGGAGTTTGAAAGAGAGAGTGGAGAGAGAAAAAAGTATTTTATATACCTACAGTTCATTTGCTGCTCATCTAAATCTTTTTAGCTTGTCTCTTTTTGCCAACATGATCTGGGTGTGCTTCTCTTTCTGGGATGCCAACAGTTCACCCAACACTATCAGAGGACCTGCAATTCACCTCGAAGGTGAGACCTTAAAGAACACACCTCAATAGGCACTAGGCTAAAGTAACCAACACACAACAGCCACGGGGTTAAAGTAACCAACATACAACAGTTTTTGACGCAAAAAATGCCATTTGTTAAAGTTTGATGACTTCAGAGCTGCTTGTTTTGAAAGAGATGGAATGACAAAGAAAGTGAGAAAAAGGAGAAGAGTGAGCAAACGAGAGAACCAGACAAAGGAAGGAGTGAATGTAAACAGAACTAGTGAGCAGTCTGAAGGTGTAGTGTTCGCAGGAAAGCGTATGGGTCCTGACCTGTGTCAAAAGAGTAACTCACGCTGGAGTTCACTTCACAGTTGCTGACCGTGACCACCCGTACACTGTAGTGGTTGTTACACCCGAGTGCTGTCACCTGACAGCTGGTTCCCGTGGAAACACAGGTGAGAGAGGTGCCGTTCGTGCTGGTAACCACTGCACGATATGAGACGGCGTCAGGAACTGTGTTCCAGGTCACGGTTGCTGTGTTGCTGCTGCAGCTGTAGTCTGCCCAAATGTTTGACACTGAACCAGTGGCTGTGGAAGCAGGACAACAGTGTTTTCAGTGTTGCCATGGTTACCCAGTTTAAGGTCTACGACTGTTCTGAGTGACACAACAGAAATAAACAAGTAACAGTTTTTATAATGTCAGACGAATCATCAATACTCACAACTGGTGGCGTAAGTAATGTTGAACGGCTCTCCGGGCACGGAAAACGAATTGAGGGACGAAACACTGATGATGTAAGTTGTACATGCTTTGAGGTTCGATATAGTCAGAGATGTAGCAGCGGTTGTCCAGTTAAGTGCAGCAAGTCCAGGCCTGGAGCTGTCTGTCAGCAACACTCGGTAGGCCAGCACGTTGGTGACACTCAGCCAGGAGACACGAACTGTGCTGGAGTTCAATGTTGTTGTATTCACAACAGCTGGTGGTGGGATTACTACAGAAAAAACAGCACTGTTACAGGACTCCTACACGGTGTTACAGGACTCATACACGGTGTTACAGGACGGTTACAGAACTCATACTGGGTGTTACAGGACTCATACAGGGTGTTACATGATGGTAACAGGACTCATACAGGACTGTTACAGGAATCATACAGGGTGTTACAGGACTCATACAGGACTGTTACAGGGTCATATAGGGCTCATATTTCTATCATCTTCTCAAGGCCCCCCTGTAATCCACACCCTAGCCACACCCCCAACACCCTGCAGTCCCACCCCTAGCCACACCCCCCTCTCACATCCTGCGAGTTTCTCCCCTAGTAACCACCCCCACCCATACCTACAGAGCCAGTATGGCATCTGTCCTTTACAGCCATATAAATTGAGATTTAGGGTTTGTGTACACTGAGCAGCTCACAGGCCCAATTCTGTACCGCAGGGTTGAGTAGAAAAGTAAAGAAGCAATTGAATTACAAAATTCAGGTCATGCTTGTGCATATAATCAAAGCATACATGCTATAAATTTGATGTTAACAGACACATTCAGAAACAGTAAAAAAGGTAGCGCTTATCACCTAAGAACATCAGTATTGCTATTTAAATGTATGTATATTACAATATCACAATTAAAATGAATGAATATCACTATATTGCTATTTTAATGAATGAAAATGACAAAATCACAATTTAAATGTATGAATATTACAATATCACAATTTAAATGTATGAATATTAGAAGACTTACATGTTGTGACTGATTTCATTCCACTTTTTGCACTAAAGCCAGCATTGTTGTACGCGTAGATGGAGCATCTGTACGTATTTGAGGGTCGGAGGTCAGTCACCACGGTGCTGAGGGACGTGACAGTGATGTTCCTAGAGTCTGAGGAGTTGGTTATTCCCCCCACCACTAACAAATAACCGTCAGCTCCCACAGATCTGTCCCACTGAAGGGTTATCGCTGTGCTCGACACAGGCTTAATGCTCGTTATCTGCGTGGCAGCAGGAACTATAAGAACAGAGAATGGAATCACCATCATAAATGACTAAAACATTTTATTTCTTTTCACAACAATTTATCCAGCTGGTTTGATCCTGAAGAGAGACGGAAGTCCTGTACCTGTCAGTGCGTCTGCAGTACTGATGCACATAATATAATAAAACTGGAAAACTGTAAGAGTCACTTGGTAAGGGGAGCCAGGTGTTAATCCTTGAACTAGTTTTGTTGTTGTAGTCGCTGGTAAATCCAGCAAAATTGGTGTTATAGTGGTTGAATTTACAACCCTTAAATCCAAAAGATAGTTTGTAGCTCCGGAAAAACTGTTCCATTTTACATATAGGTTTGTCCCTGAAGGTGATGTTACTGATATAATGTCACAGCCTGTGGGTTTTAAAGCAGGAATAACCAGATTAACACAAGATAAACATAATATTGTCTTTTATTAACAAGATATTGTTAACACAAATTAACTAGCAATTTCTGATACTTTACCTCCTTGAACATAATTTATCTGAAAACAATCAGTTAAAATAAGAAGTTAAGCATATGGAATTAAACATAATGTAAAGTATAAATCAGTCATGCTTGTATTATGAATGAACATGTACCTGTGTCAGAAAAGCTGATAAAAAGACAAAGAACACTGTGTCCAGGAGCTGCATCTCCGTTTCAGCTCATTGAGAATGAAATAGGCTGATTCAAACAGATAGGAGTGTGATCTACAGGACTCTGCAGCTGTATACCGACTCCCCAGGAACCAATCAGGGTTCAGGAAAGGAGGACAGACAGATGCCTGTAGGCACCGTTAGGATATTATAAGGGAAAATAATATCGGGTGGGGGGGGGAGAGGTGATTCAGAACTGTTCTGACTGAGGGTAGATTTTCAGACACATGTGAAGCAGTTAAACATTTGTAGGAAATTTCTATTCTAAAATAATTTTGTTTTATGCTTCATATTCATGACTGTCTCCCATTCATGACTCTCAGAGGACATTCATGACTCTCAGAGGACATTCATGAATATCAGAGGACATCCATGACTCTCAGAGGACATTCATTAATATCAGAGGACATCCATGACGCTCAGAGGACATTCATGAATCTCAGAGGACATTCATGAATCTCAGAGGACATTCATGAATATCAGAGGACATTCATGAATATCAGAGGACATTCATGAATATCAGAGGACATCCATGAATATCAGAGGACATCCATGAATATCAGAGGACATCCATGACTCTCAGAGGACATCCATGACTCTCAGAGGACATCCATGACTCTCAGAGGACATTCATGAATCTCAGAGGACATCCATGACTTTCTCTCACCTTCAAGACTCTCAGTGTTTCTCAACACTGAGAATCACTCAGTTTGCAGTGATTAGGACAGTATGAAATGTTAATTATATGCCTGACATTTAGGAAGTTCCTATAATTCACAATTGCAATTTTAAAGGGATTATTATGCACATTCACATTAAAGAAATGCGCAAATGCAATGACCATGGAGCAACATTAGTAAATACTTCAAAATGTAATTTATGTAAGCAAAGACTTGTCTGCTCTGATACTCGCCCAGGGTCATATTAATGAATGCCTGGAATAGGATGAGTCCATATGTGTGAACCACTTTCTCAGAGTCAGATTCCACTGCCATGTTCGACATGCTTTGGTTTTTGTTCTTTTACACTTAATTTATGTTGATGTTTATCAAGTGTCTCATGACAGTTGCAGCTGTTTTTACACTGGTGTATTGTGAGCCCTGTTGCTGGGGAGGATTCCCCCGGGTCCTTTCACTGCATCTGTAAATGGACTCCGATTCTGGTGTCAGATTGTTTCAGATCTGAATAGCAACTGCAATATGAGAGGATACAAGACTGTATAAAAATACACAGATCATAGAGAAATAACAAGTGGTACGTACCCCCCCCCACACACACACACATACACACACACAGTACTCATACATTTAGGATCCTGGGGGGCAGGCATGTTACCCAGAGGTTGACGAGGTGGGCCTGCTGCCATGGTTCACCCGTCTCCTCACCACTGTCTGTCCCTCAGTTTTTACTGCACTTTAGACATTGAGGGCCTTTGAGGGGACTGTGAGGACAAACGCTGTCCAGTGGCCCGGGGCTTTGTCCACGTCTGTCCTAGCACCTGTCCCCTCAATTTTAACTACACCATAGTATCACACACTACCACACATACATATACACCAACACCTACACACAACACAGCACTGGGGGTGGAGGGGTGGGAAAGCCTTCCTTCACCCGTTTCCTGCTCCCCCCCACTCACACATACACACAGTCATTTGTGCTGTATGTCTTAGGTACACTTTCTGCTCTTCTTTTAGTAGCAGCAGTTGGTGAACCATTGCAGTGGTCATTGGAGCTATTGTACTGTATTATACAAAATTGTTATCATTTGATTTGTACATAAAAACAAAGTTGTCCTCCAAAGATGGGGGGTGGAGGTGGGCCACAAAAACAAGTGGTACAGTTTGTGTGTTACTAATGCCTCTGGGTTTGGTTTGGATGAAAACAATAAAATCTCCTTTCAAGCAAGGCAATTAGAGTAATTATATTTGGTCAGGTGTGTATGAGTAATAGTGAGGTCCAGTGTGTATGAGTAATAGTGAGGTCTAGTGTGTATGAGTAATAGTGAGGTCTAGTGTGTATGAGTAATAGTGAGGTCCAGTGTGTATGAGTAATAGTGAAATCTAGTGTGTATGAGTAATAGTGAGGTCTAGTGTGTATGAGTAATAGTGAAATCTAGTGTGTATGAGTAATAGTGAGGTCCGGTGTGTATGAGTAATAGTGAGGTCCGGTGTGTATGAGTAATAGTGAGGTCCGGTGTGTATGAGTAATAGTGAGGTCCAGTGTGTATGAGTAATAGTGAAATCTAGTGTGTATGAGTAATAGTGAGGTCTAGTGTGTATGAGTAATAGTGAAATCTAGTGTGTATGAGTAATAGTGAGGTCCGGTGTGTATGAGTAATAGTGAGGTCCGGTGTGTATGAGTAATAGTGAGGTCCGGTGTGTATGAGTAATAGTGAGGTCCGATGTGTATGAGTAATAGTGAGGTCTAGTGTGTATGAGTAATAGTGAAATCTAGTGTGTATGAGTAATAGTGAGGTCCGGTGTGTATGAGTAATAGTGAGGTCCGGTGTGTATGAGTAATAGTGAGGTCCAGTGTGTATGAGTAATAGTGAGGTCCGGTGTGTATGAGTGTAAGACCAGAGGCAGGGCAGTCTGGATTACTCCTTCACCATCTCTCTAGTGTTGCTCTCACATCATGGTGTGATCATCTATAAATGTTCCATGAATGTTTGGATGTTGGGTTCATCTGTCGGTAAAAGTCACTGCTGGGCATTGCTGTGCTTTCTGATGAAAGATGACATGTTGTGTTTATGGTCTTGAGTTTTCTGCTGTAGTATTATTGGGCAGTGTTACAATCACTAATCTCACCTGAGTGAGAAAAATCTAGATTTCAGTTGTATGGGTAGATGAATAGCACTGCTCTGATTGGTTGGACAACACTGCTCTGATTGGATGGAGAGTACTGCTCTGATTGGTTGGACAGCACAGCTCTGATATGTTGGGCAGCACACATTACTACAATAGATTACCCTTACATGTCCCTACATGCAGGGTTCGAATTACGGGGGGGATTGGGGGGGTCAGACCCCCCCCCCCCCCCCCCGTTTAAGGCATCAACCCCCCTAAAGGGGCAAAACCAATAATTTGGGGGGGGGGGGGGGGGGGGGGGGGGGGTCAAAACATTTAAATGTACTTCTCACATATAATGTTAAATACTACAAAAAAAATGCAGTGAAATTTACACCCTGAAAAAAACTTGACCCCCCCAATTATCATTGTATAATTCGCACCCTGCCTACATGTGCACTGTTAAACTGTTTAAACTGTTGAAACTTCACTCACAGGGTATCCAGGCTTTTCTACAGACACATCTTAAAATGTGTTTTATGTAAGAAAACAGAGTGACCTTGAGTGAAAATCCTAACAATAAACTTAAACAACACCTACAGTTTCACTTCCTGTGTCTTCTACAGTTTCACTTCCTGTGTCTTCTAATGTTTTACACTCTTTCCTTGTGGCTGTTTCTGGGCTAGATGAGGTAGTGGAGTATTTCCCTTTGTTAGTTTTTAAGGTTAGTGTCATACTTTCTTAGATGTATGACAGATGTCATCTGATATTTCTATGTTTCGGGCAAGGCACCTTTCATTTCAAACCAGTTTCTCTTAACATAAAAAGAGTTACACATCAAAGAACAAACATTTTGATGAAACCAACTGTGAAGTGTTTGTTAAAATTGATAGGAATAATTGCAAAATTTGTCTTTATATGATACATCTTTGTATATATGATACAAACTGTGAAATTAACTTTACATATAGATATAGAAAAACAGATTTGAGCCAGATTTGAGACACTGGCTTCAAGAAATACTATATCAAATAAGTGTATCATGTAATCTGAGTTACTAATCTCTTCATATTTCAGCGTACAGTATGTAATGTCTGAAACTCGCACTTTCCCATTAACAGTGGAGTACCTCTGTTGGGCATGTTCAATCCAGCATACACACAGCACACAATACACTACACTAGGAAGTCCCACAAATCACTAGGTAGAGTAAAAAATACATGTGGGTGTAAACATAACTAATGTTCTGAATCTGCGTGTGTGATTTCTCTGAGAACTGAATCTAGTTATTATTATAGGTCAGCTCCAAACTATACATGCAGAAGGAAAATGCTCACTTGTAGTCAGACAAGTGTCATTAATCACTGATAAATAGACTGATTACTGATAGGCTAACAGGGTTCCCACACCTTGGTTAACATAAAATTCAAGGACCTTTCAATGACTTTCCAGGACCAACTTCCTCAAATTCAAGGACAGCACCTGCCAGCATTTACCTACTCTTACCCCTGAATATGTTATCAAAAAACGATGTTAATACAACGCAAATTCAAAAGACTGAATGTCATTTCAAGCCATGCATCCTGAAATTTTCTGTGCATGACATTAAGCGCTGATTCAACAAAAACTTCACTCACACTCAACATGACTGGCAATTTAGCAGTGGACCTGTGAGAAGGTGACATTCATGTAAAGCGGCTACACATACGTTAACTACATACAGGAAACACTAGCTTTCAGTGCTGAAAAAACAAACAAATTTCTCTACAGGAGAATGACCAAACTTTTGCAAAATAAAAGTCAGCATAGGCCCTGTAGAATCAATGTAATTTAAAATGAACTTGTGCTGGCAAAATAATGACAATAAACATATGCATATACACATACAGTACATACATAAAACAGAGGAGCAAAGCCATATAATGAGATTAGAACTATAGATTTCTAGAGAAATCTGGTGTGAGATAATTCTAGCATTTTCCAAGTTTTTTAATCTACTTAATGAAGAGTAATATGAATTTAATTCATTCATAAAGAGAAAATGTTTTTAACCACTCCACTTATTGTAGTGAATGTGGTATTTTGCTAAAAGTACGACTACATTTATGGCCTCAGAAATCCGAACTTAAGTTTTCTGCATAAAGTAAAATGGCATCAAAAGACAGAATGTTAAGTTTGAGATTAATCGAGTTTCTAGTGTCCATGCAAAAACTTTGTGAATATTGACATGAAAAAACAAATGCTCCTGGAATTCATCTTCTGACTTACAAAAGGTCCATTAATCCACATCAAGAAACAGGGCTACAGAATACATCTTATTATTTTGAAATGAATCTCTTACTTTAGAAGATATGGGCCATTTAACAAGCCATTGTGGTTTTATAATTTGTATGAGGATGTTTCTTGAAAGAATCTCTATTATATATTTTATCTCATACCATCAGTGATAATCTTATTAAACTTGGTCAAGTAAGTTAGACATTCACTTTTAACACGGGCATCGAAATAGTCAACTCGGAATATAAAATGACATTTTTGATTAATTGAATCAATGCTAAAGAACTCACTTAAAATACTACCTAAATGGCATCATGAGCACTATCTTTGTCATTTAATTCCAAATGTAATATACACACATTGTACAGGGTATATAATGAACTGTGGGATCTAGAGTGTGTGCTGATGTTGTTAAGTTCAGTTTTAGCACATGTGGTGTCCTACTTTCCCAAGAGCCAGCCAGCCTCCCTAATATCAAATACATGGGTATTCACTGTGTCAGTTTTGTTATTTGTGTTTCACTGAGCACTACCAACACTACTGAGCACTATTGTTTGTTTTTTGAAGAGTATTTTCTATATATAGAAAGTGGCTCTGTATTCATGAGCACAGCAAAGGAACAAAAACGTCACTAATGTAGAGACACTAATGTAGAGACACTAATGTAGAGACACTAACGTAGAGACACTAACGTAGGCACACTAACGTAGGCACACTAACGTAGAGACACTAACGTAGAGACACTAACGTAGGGACACTAACGTAGGGACACTAACGTAGGGACACTAACGAAGGGACACTAACGCAGGGACACTAACGCAGGGACACTAACGATGGGACACTAACGAAGGGACACTACCGTAGGGACACTACCGTAGGGACACTAACGTAGGGACATTAACGTAGGGACATTAACGTAGGGACATTAACGTAGGGACACTAATGTAGGGACACTAACGTAGGAACACTAATGTAGGGACACTAGCAAGGCACAGAACGGCACCAGTACAAAAATGTTGGACTACATACATAATCCGCTGGTGTGATTAGGTGAGTTACCAAGATATTCAATCAGATCACCTCCTCTCCCACAATATTTGCTCAGATTAACGCCTCTCCTTCCCTATGGAAGCCGAGCGTGAGTCAACGTCACACGAGGTATAGTATATAGTATGTGATATAGTATGTATTTTGATTTACATAGTAATAACTCTATTAGCATTTCACTGTGATGAAAAGAAAATATTTCCCTAATGGTGATATCTTTGTTTAAATCATTTAAATTCTACAATTTTTCTACACCTGACTGACATTTAACAGACAAAACAGAATTGTTCGTACTTGTGAAATAAATTGGTTGTATTTAGTTAATGACATAATGTATATTGAGTGGATGTTCATTGTTAGAAATGGGACGTGTTTTACGCGCCAGTGTCTGAAGAGCTCAAAGGCGGATTTAAACCAAAATGGGTTCAAAACCGTCATTGCGCTGGTGGCTTTTAAATGCCCCACCCTCTTCTGCGTCTCCCAACCACCTTGTCGCATTATTTAAACACTGCGATGATTACACATGTGCCTAATCGGACATTTGTAAAGCGCAGACCACACTGGTTCTTTATTTGTTGTTATGAAACCGTAACTGTGTATTGCTGGGGGAAGTAACAAACTGATGATATATAGGAGGTTTAGCCAAGAGGCAGGAGTTTCAAGCAGGGTAACTCAATAACTCAGCGAAAGAGAAGATGTATTTCTTACAAGGGGCCTGCGAAACCGGTACGGAGAATATTCAATACACTGCCGGGTTCCTACAAGGCACCACGACACGGAGCGTCCAAAATCTCTTATCAAGCACAGAATACCAGTGATGGTGTTGTTTGAGGACACATCCTCTTTTGCGGTAAAATCATCTTGGCTAATGTGATTCGATGTGCTAAGACACCACGTTTCCTCTTCTGTAAACCATATTCAGAGGTCTTCAGTAATATCATATTTTTCAGCAGCATTTATCTTATGTAAGCCTCAGGTTGTAATGACAAACATGGAAAGAGACATTGATCACTTCAATTCACAACCAATTAACTTCTGTCCCATCTGAGCAGTAAAACAGTCATCATTCCTCTGAGTTTTGATGCAACAATCTACTTTATTTTAGTTATATCATCAAAAGCAAAAACATGTCGAAGTTTAGTGTAACTGGCTTGCTCCGTTCAACCACCTCAGTCAGTCACAGCCGTCCTGGCTACATCACATCAACAGTTATATTCTTTTGAAAGTTACTTTTCTACTTTGTGAGAGGTCATATGAACAGGAAAATCACTGTTAATTCCCATCATATTTTTGTCACTTTTATGTCATATTTGATGTTTTTTTAGACTCCCATAATTTTAAGAAGTGTTACGATAAAAGTAAACTGAATTAACAATCTGGGTACAAAAGATTACAGCAAAAATTAAGGTAAACAAAATAAAGATCTTTAATTTTTAAAATATGTCCTCAGTTAAGTTCGCTTAACATAATAGTTTGACATTAAATCAAATGTATACTTTTATATTCTTAACAAAAATAAACTGGCTGTCATTTTATGAATGCATTCATTTATAGGCCAATGGTTTTAGGTTTTATGTGTAATTTGCCATGCTAATATTACAGGTGACAAGAGAAACTGTATAAATGTAGATATTCCACTGATGTTTAGACTTTAAATGTGGGTTTGTTATTCTCCATGTATGGATCTATTTCTGCTTGTTATCCATTTTCATTACAATGGCCCTGAAAAACAGAAAACCAACGTCAGACACTGATACTATGACAGGTATTATGGCAGGTACTATCACTGGTATTATCACAGGTACTATCACTGGTACTGTAATAAGACTCCATATTAAAAACTATTTGGTACATTAAACTTCCACATCAGTGACAGTGTTTCCAAATAATATATAATATGAAGGTGGGACTAGCTGAAGAAACACTTTAGCTTATCAGGCTTTTCTTCTTTCACTGGGCCTTTCAAACAGATTTTCTAACAATTTTTAAACAGCGTGTATAACAGAAATTTCCAAGTGCTTTACCACAAGACAGAAACCAGGAAGAATAAGAAATCTGGACAGACATAACTGTGCATGGGGTCTTAGAGGTCTGCATAGAGATCTGAGAAGTTTGTGTGGAGGTCTGTGTGGAGCTGGGAGGTCTGCAGTGCGGGAGCTCTGGGTGGAGCTGGGAGGTCTGTAGACCATCTGACAGGTGAGTTATAAAGGGTAATCAGACAATTTGACTGGTGAATCGTAATGGCTAATTAGACCATCTAACTGGTGAGTCGTAAAGGCTAACCAGACCATCTGACAGGTGAGTCGTAATGGCAAATCAGACCATTTGACAGGTGAGTCGTAAAGGCTAACCAGACCATCTGACGGGTGAGTCGTAATGGGTAATCAGACCATTTGACGGGTGAGACTTAATGGCTAATCAGACCATTTGACAGGTGAGACGTAATGGCTAATCAGACCATCTGACAGGTGAGTTGTAAAGGCTAACCAGACCATCTGAGAGGTGAATCGTAATGGCTTATCAGACCATCTGACAGGTGAGTCGTAATGGATGATCATACCCAGTGGCGGACTTAGCAATTTGGGGGCTCAAGGCGAATTTAGCTAGGGGGCCCATTAACATTAATATGCGAGAAATAAAGCCTGGTTTATACTTGACGCGTCGCGAGCGGCGCGAGGGTCCACGCGTTGAAAATGACGTAATCGCTGTAACTCCATCCGTGCGCGAGGGCACCTCTCGAATTTTGTAACTTCGCGCGCGCCGCGTCTCAGCGCAATGAACAAAGTCATGTTTGCTGGGCTCATACACCTTTGCAAGGTGGAATTAAAGCACTTGTACGTCACTTTCAAGGTCCAGTTCAATATTTCTCAGCACGAAAAACTTAAATAAGTTAAATATTTATACATATACTCGAAATGATTAGAAAGAATTCGCTTTTAATCACATTATTTAATGGTGGTTTATTTTCAAAACGCCCAATCTTAACGTCTTCACGTTCTCTCATGTTTCGTCCTGGAATTACAAGAGGCTCGTATTTGTTAACGTAATACAAGAAAACTGTTCAGTCAGACAGCTATTTGTTGTGAAACGAAGTAGTGACAATTTCAAGCATTTTCAAATACTTTAGCTTAAATTCCAGCACATTCAAACCTGAAACACAAAGCAACATTAAAATTGGTCAGGTAAATGTTCATCGTAAGTGTTTCTTTATACTACCACATATCGTTTCAGAGAACACTGCACGCGGAAAGTATAAACGCTTCTACCGTGCGCAGGGTCGTGCGAGGTGGGCAGAAGTCGCACGCTACGGTCACTCGCGAAAGTAGAAACCAGGCTTAAGTTAGCTAGTCAGGGGGCCCCTACAGTGGGCTGCAGTGGGAGGGGCCCAAGGCAATTGCCTAGGAACGCCTCTATGCAAAGACTGCCTCTGATCATACTATCTGACAGATGAGTCATAAAGGCTAACCAGACCATCTTAGAGGTGAGTCGTAATAGCAAATAAGACCATTTGACAGGTGAGTCGTAATGGCTAATAAGACTATTTGACAGGTTAGTCGTGATGGCTAATCAGACCATTTGACAGGTGAGTGGTAATGGCTAATCAGACCATTTGACAGGTGAGTCATAATGGTTAATCAGACCATTTGACAGGTGAGTCGTAAAGGCTAACCAGACCATCTGAGAGGTGAGTCGTAATGGCTAATAAGACCGTTTGACAGGTGAGTCGTAATGGCTAATCAGACCATTTGACAGGCGAGTCGTAATGGCTAATCAGACCATTTGACAGGCGAGTCGTAATGGCTAATAAGACCATTTGACAGGTGAGTCGTAATGGCTATTCAGACCATTTGACAGGTGAGTCATAATGGTTAATCAGACCATTTGACAGGTGAGTTGTAAAGACTAACCAGACCATCTGACAGGTGAGTCGTAATGGCTAAAAAGACCATTTGACAGGTGAGTCGTAATGGTTAATCAGACCATTTGAGAGGTGAGTCGTAAAGGCTAACCAGACCATCTGACAGGTGAGTCGTAATGGCTAAAAAGACCATTTGACAGGTGAGTCGTAATGGTTAATCAGACCATCTGACAGGTGATCCGTAATGGTTAATCACACCATTTGACTGGTGAGTCATAATGGCTAATCAGACCATTTGACAGGTGAGTCGTAATGGCTAATCAGACCATCTGACAGGTGAGTCGTAATGTCTTGGACTTTTCAGTGTCCTTTAAGAGCTTCTCCTCAGTGAATACAGTGTTTAGACATAATAAGACAAGGCCTCATTTTCACAGTAAACTCACTTGATGGTTTGTGCACACTGTTAGTCCGCACTCCTCTTTCCTCGATAGATCACTGTGTAAAGACGTGACAGTTGTTGAGCAGACTAGACCATCATTCCTTTAGCTGAGTCACTTCATTACTGAGTCACTTCTAATTACATTTTCAGCTTTGTTCAGAGCATTTATAAAGTTCCATTAATTAGTTCCATGGCTTGTCAAATTCATGACATTATTCTGAAACGCTTCAAATGAATATCTTATGAGAATACTTACCCATTCCAACACTGTTACCAGAACAGGAAACTGAAAGAAAAGATGAACAAGATCAGGAAATTGAGACAACTAAAACTATTTTGTAATTATTATTTTGTAGTTACTGCTACTAATATTTATCTTATAATGAGCAAGCTTTTAAATTATTATTTTTAGAATTTTCATGCATATGACTGCATATAACTAGATCAACCTTATCCTGTGTCACTGTAATAGATGCTAATGCTGTAATCAGATTTCACTCTTTCATTCCGAGCATACAGTATGTTGCTGAGTGCACTCATTCATCACTCTTGTAACAACACAAGAAGTTGTGAAACAACACAACAATCATTCATGTTAGATTCAGTTTAAATTCTTAATTATTCTGAATAGCAGGTCTGAACTGCAGAAAGTTAACAGTGATCGACCCACCAGGCAAAATCTGTCAGGAATATTATGGAGTAAAAACTCTGACATTAGACTTGAACATTTTTCACCCTATGGAAGTACAAAGTGACCCTTCTGTTTCCGGACCTCACTGTGTGTCCAGCGTCTGGGCCGAACCTGTTTCAGCCCTCACTGTGTGGTTTGGTGAGCGTTCTTTGTTATTTACCACCAAACAATTTTAATTACATTCCATACATATCCAAACCATCAGTTTAATGTTTGTTAAATGTTTCTTAATGTTTCAGACTGTGTGCATGTATACATTGCGTAATGACCTGTGTAATTAACATCTCACCCGAGTATAGCCTTTTAGGGCAGAACGCAACTTTCAAACCGCTGCTTGTAACCGGTGCGACCACCACAGTGTACAGATCCCCACACAGGATCTCCGAGATGCTGCAGGTGTTGGAGCCCAGAGTGGGGCTGCAGGTGTAGTTGGTCCTGGTGCCATAAACATCAGCGGAGTATTGATAGAGGCTGTCCGAGGCCCTCCAGTACAAGCGCAGGGTGCTGTTGGCCATCCGATACAACCTCACGTTGGAGGGGCAGCACGCACCTCAGAGTGGAAACATCAGTGGGAAAACGTCACCGACCATGACAGGCTGAAAACAGACTGATATGTGGTGGGTGATCCACACTGACTCACTGGAGGAGAAGCCGTAGTAGCTGCACTCTGTCTTATGCCCCGTGCTGCTTACGGCTTCCAGCGAGACGCTGTAGTTGGTGCCACACGTGATGCATCCCATCAGGCAGTGGGAGTCCATGGTGTGGCACCTGGCCTGGCCGCGCGGTGACGTCAGCGCAGCGATGTAAGACTGCGCCCCCGAGGAGGACGACCACGCCACTCGAGTCATCGCTTGTGTCACCTGCTCCACGCTGAGAGTGTCAGGACAGCACGGCCCTTGGGGTGGGGCAGGGAGGGGCGGGGCAAGACGGGGCAGGGCAGGTGTGCACAGTCTCATGTCACAGCAGGACTGAGAACAACAACTGCTAGGTCACAACAGGACAAATCAATACACCAATTATCCTACCAGTCCTCTTGTAATCTAACAATGACCTATCTGACCCTGATTCAGAACTCTACCTGTTTCCACAGCAACGCTGTAACTGGGCAGGCTCCGCCCCACAGTGTTGGCCGCGTACACGCTGATCTGATATGTAGCGCCACAGAGCAACGTGGTGATGTCACAGGAAGTGTTGTTGGACCAGCAGCTGAGTGTGTCGGTGTTTCCCACAGCGGTGGCAGTGTAGTTGGCGTAGCTGTTGGGGGCGCTCCACACCACCCGAGCAGAGGAGGAGTTCACCAGAGTCAGGCTGAGGATGTCTGGAGTACACGGCGCTTAGAGAGAGAATACAGGGTGTGTGATAGATGACTTATACTGCACACACCACTAGTGTTGTGACACATACTTATCATGTGAACTGTGTGAGCTTGTGTTTCTCCCTGTGTGTGTGTGTTTGTGTGTGTGTGTGTTTGTGTTTGTGTGTGTGAATGTGTGTGTGTATGTGTATGAGTGTGTGTGTGTTTGTGTATGTGTGTGTGTGAGTGTGTGTGTGTAAGTGTGAGTGTGTGTGTGTGTGTGTGTGTGTGTGTGTGAGTGTAGGCTACCTGTCTCTTGTATATGTGCCGGGCAGCTGTCGTTACAGCCCCCAGTCTCACTGCAGGGTCTGGTCACCACGCTGTACACACTGTTGCAGGTGAGATCAGACAGGACACACAGGGGCACCGTGTCACTGCAGTACACTGTGGTCGTCCCCGTCACTGCCAGCGTCTCGAATATCTCCGTCCCCTTCACTGCAGACCATGTGATCTCCAAAGTGTCCACAGAAATGAGCGAGATGGAAACATTCTCTGGACAACAGGGAACTGGCCAGGAAGAAAGATGGTGAGAGAGAGAGAGAGAGAGAGAGAGAGAGAGAGAGAGAGAGAGAAAGAACAGGATGGAGAGAGATGGTGAGAGAGAGAGAACAGGATGGAGGGAGGACAGTATAAATATGTGTATATATGTGCAGGCATGTGTGTAAAGCTGTGTCACCGGTGGTGTAGTTGAGTGTGATTCCTGGGGCGCTTGGTCCGGCTTTGTTGTTGGCGAACACAGAGATGAAGTAGCTGGAGCTACAGGGGCAGGTGTAGTAACAGGTGGTGGTGGTGGTGTTGCACTGGATCTCTGCCCCATCATCCCTCTTGATGTAGGTCATGTAGTAGTCCACCCACTGCACTGGAGCCCAGGACACCGAGCAGTTACCTGTGGCCTGTTCCCTTACGTTCACAAAGTCTGGAGAGCACGGATCTACCACAGACAGACACGGCTGGTTAGTGTGTGTGTGAGTGTGTGTGTGTGTGTGTGTGTGTGTGTTTTAGTGGTTATATGTATATGTGTGTGTGTGTGTTTGTGTGTGTGTGAGTATGTGTGTGTTTGTTTGTGTGTGTTAGTGTGTGTGTGTGTGTGTGTGTGTGTGTGTGTGTGTGAGTGTGTGTGTGAGTGTGTGTGTGTGTGTGTGTGTATGTGTGTGTGTGTGTGTGTTTTAGTGGTTATATGTATGTGTGTGTTTGTGTGTGTGTGTGTGTGTGTGTGTGTTTTAGTGGTTATATGTATGTGTGTGTGTGTTTTAGTGCTTATATGTATTTTTGTGTGTGTGTGTGTGTGTGTGTGTATGTGTGTGTGTGTTTTAGTGGTTATATGTATGCGTGTGTGTGTGTGTGTGTGTGTGTGTGTGTGTGTGTGTGTGTGTGTGTGTGTATGTGTGTGTTTGTGTGTGTGTGTGTGTGTGTGTGTGTTTTAGTGCTTATATGTATTTTTGTGTGTGTGTGTGTGTGTGTGTTTTAGTGCTTATATGTATTTGTGTGTGTGTGTGTGTGTGTGTGTGTGTGTGTGTTTTAGTGGTTATATGTATGTGTGTGTGTGAGTGTGTGCATGGGGGGGGGGGGGGTTGTGAATATATGTAACACATACAGGTAACAAAAGCCTGGGGCTCTGATGGACCGCTGGACCCGGCCTGGTTCTGGGCTGTGACAGAGACCAGGTGACTCTGGCTGCAGTTGATTGGACTGATGGTACAGAAGGGGTCGGCGTCCGTGCTGCAGTTCTGTCCCGTCGAGCTCCACACAAAGTACAAATCGGCCCCTTGAACAGTCCGCCAGATAACGTCTAAACCGGAGCCAGTAAACCTCTGTAGGTCCATGAAGACCTGCACACCGTCAGGAGTGGGAGGACCTGCGAAACGCAGCAGACGTGAGGAATACGAGGACAGGTCCACACACACGACTGACCTCTCACCTCCAACACACCTGCGTTCAGTAAGAAACCAGGTCAAGCAGGATTGGTTGAGCAGTTGGAAGAGGGTGGTGCTTAGGAAAGCTTAAAGAGTCACTACCACATCATATGTTGTTGAATTTGGGGATTAATTGTGAACTTTGTTTTTAATGCTGATTCATATACACATTATTACACAAAATGTATGTGTGTGTGTGTGTGTGTGTATTTGTGTGTGTGTGTGTGTCTGAGTTTCTGAGGACGACTGCTTGATCTGAGTCTGAATGTGAGGCTAAAATGTATGAGTTTGTGAAGGTGCGATTCTTACGTGTGATCTGGTAAATGGTATTGTCATCACCAGGGATACCATTGGAGTCCCATGCCATACCCTTGATGTAGTAGACAACCCCGGCCTCCAGGCTATTGAAGGTCATGTTGGTCTGCGTGGTGTTAAATTTGAGGATGTTGTTGGACCCGTCCATGATAATGCACAGTGTGTACAGAACAGCGTGAGCCACTGGATCCCAAGTGACCGTGATGGTGTCGTTTGTGGGAGCCGTTGAGCGCAACACAGGGGCTAACATCACTGCAGAAACACAGAGGGTGTGAGAGAGAGAGATTGATAGAGAAGGAGAGAGAGTCATAGAAAGTTCCACTCAGAGTGAGAAAAAGTGAGAGAGTGAGAGAAAGAGTGAGTCAGAGAGTGACTTAGATAGAAAGTAAGCATCAGTGACCCACTCATATGTTTTTTAAATTTTGCTCAATTACAAAGTATAATAAAATATTTTTATGCTGTTCTGATATGAGATGGTGATATAGATGGCAGAGGCACAGTAGAGATGTAATGAATATGCTATTATGTAGGAAACAGGACAAAGCTCTCATGATCACCTTACCCAGGTCTGCAGCTCTGGAAGAGGAGACCTCATTCTCATGGTTTTACCTCTTCGTACTGTATCAAATGTCGTGTTCATGAACGGCTACAGTTACTGCTGCTAACTGCTTGTACATCGAGTATCTCAGCCACAATGGTGTGCTGGAATAATACTTTTCCATAGCATCCGGAACACCACCTCATCGTCATGGGGATCATTCCAAAGGTGTAATGCTATGTCCTAACCGCTGGTGATAAATGACCAGTATGCTACTTGCAGGAGTCAAAAATAAACTGCCCTGCAAAACAATACTTAGTTGGTAACGACCAATGTTTCTAACGGATTTCACTAATGGTGTAAATCATACGTATCAGAGACGAGTGTGTCTGATACAGCTGCTGTTCTGGAAGCAGGCTAATCTTGTCACTGGGAGAGTAATTACCCGTCTTGGCATTGACGGGGTACGAGGGCTGACTGCGGCCTCCGCTGTTAACCGACATGACGCTAAGAGTGTAGTCAGAGTAGAAGCTTAAGTTCTGTACAGTGCCCGGAGAACTCTGGACCACGGTTTCAAAGAAGAATCCTGTGTCATTCTCCGCACGCAAGATGTAACTGGTTGCTCCCGAAGCGTTTGTGAATTCCACCGTGATGCTGTCGCTGCGTTTGGAGTATGCCTGGATGATGAAGGGAATATCCGGCGCTAAAGGATCAAACACAAACACTTATAACATCAGCAGGTTGGATTACACACCGGCTGTCTTTAGCTCACCATACACTCATACTGGAGTTCAAGACTCTTAATTGTCTCCATTTTATTTACGTTCCACATGTACTATGAATGGAGTTGAATGTGTATAAATAATAATAATTTCATAGATTGCGCTTTTTCATGTTCATTCAATATATGTTTGTATATAGAATATGAGAAAACGCCTCTAATACCTCACAACTGGTGTGGCTGATAGAGTGAAGTCTTATACACCGGTGCTTATACACCTGAAGTGTTCTTGACCTGTCTCACCTGAAGTGTTCTTGACCTGTTCTTGACCTGTCTCACCTGAAGTGTTCTTGACCTGTTCTTGACCTGTCTCACCTGAAGTGTTCTTGACCTGTCTCACCTGAAGTGTTCTTGACCTGTTCTTGACCTGTCTCACCTGAAGTGTTCTTGACCTGTCTCACCTGAAGTGTTCTTGACCTGTCTCACCTGAAGTGTTCTTGACCTGTCTCACCTGTCGTTGCGTCCGTCTCCGCGCTACTCAGCACGTTCCCAGAAGCGTCCATGGCCTCCACGCGCACAGTGTACACCGTGTTTGGTGCGAGAGACGTGACGGAGCCAATCACGGTGTTGCCGCTGAACTGGGCGAACACCGGCTGCGCGCGCCAGTTCTTCGGCGTGGCGGTGACTTTGACCGAACTGGCTCCGGTTTGGCCGGCCCATCTCACGGTGACACTTTTAGATGTAACGGTGAACACGGACACCGTCACGCCTGAGCACGACAACACACAGACGAGTCACCGACAAAACGGACACCAGTGGGGCAGATGAGAAATGTGTTCAAACGCCGTATAGGCGGAAATTACATTTGCTTACCGTTTTGCGCACCACATATCTGTAAGATTATAAATCATAAGATTATATCATAATCATAAGATTATACATTTTATATATTACATAAATTGTATGTGTGTGTGTGTGTGTGTGTGTGTGTGTAATAGCTACTTTTATAATGTAGGCTATGCTATAGTCATCACTGGTAAAATAGTCCTACATCACTCAGCGCAGATTTGAATTCCTGCGCCGCCGAATTTGATACCGCTACTATCAGAGAGCTCAGTCCACCACGAAAACACACATGCTTCAAAACCAGTGTTCTTTGGAAAAATACACCCGTTTGCTTACAAAATCAACATATTTCATGTCCGTGTATTAAACTAATTACGTTAGGTTAACCCACTAAGCCAGGTATCACCAAATGGCGGACCGCGGTCCGGATCCGGACCCGAACGCCGTCCTGTCCGGACCCAATCACATTCCTGATTAACTGGATACAGACCAAAATGCCAAAAAAAATGTAACGGGAGACTATATTTTAAACCGGAGAATTTACGTGTTACGTTCACCACCCATTTGAGTGTTACGTTCGCCGCCCCCCCCCCCCCCCCCCAACAACTTTCGTTCGCCCCCCCCCCCCCCCTCCAACAACTTTCGTTCGCCCCCCCCCCCCCCCCCCCCCCGCTCAACAACTTTCGTTCGCCACCGCGGACCCGGACCTAAGGTCTGAGCTATCTGCCAAAAATGGACCGCGGAAAGATTTAATTGATTATCCCTGCACTAAGCTCTACGTTGAGCAGCCCACGGCCGTCAAAATTACAACCTGCACACCGTAACGGGCATGTCTCACACATACTGTAGGCTACAAACATGTCCTTACCTGGGGCAGACCAGTGGTCAGGAACATGATTAGTAATAAACGGGAATATCGTGGTTCCATGCTGCGCTGCGATCCGCTGCCTCGAGGCAATAGCGCTGTCTCTTTGTGCAGGGCACCGGCTAAAGCTCATCATTACTCTCTGTTCCGGTGTTTTTTCCCAACAGGTGCGTTATTGTTCTCGGTACCACGACCACTCACCGCTAGTGCGGGCCTATCAGCGCCTGGGTTAGGGTTTCACCAAAGGACAGACACGTGGAGAAACACTCAGAACACACGACGGGCTGCAGAGAACCTGACTGGACTTGAGGGGACTTCTCTCTCTTAGACTACAAAATCACCTGAACACCAATACTAATATTTACAGATTCTGGAAGCTAGGGTTGTGACTGTGGGGTAGTGGGGCAGGAATTAATGGACATAACAGTTTTCTAGAGTTATGCCAAATAAGATTACGTGTTGACAGACGTGTAGACTAAACTGATGACTTGTGACTTGACTTCACTAAAGACTTGAGTTACTTTACTTGGAATCGGACTTCAGCTTTAATACTTGGAGACTTGACAACCCCATTTTAACATAATAAATAAGTAACCCTGAATCACATAACGAGATCATTTTGTATTAAATGGTGCTGAGCTGCTCACCAAGTAACAAGTGAAGTTCTGTAGCTGGTTCTGCAGTGTTGCCTCTAGCTCTCCATATATGTATTTAGTCATGGTGCCTGATTTTTTATTCCACAATGTCGGAATTTACCATTAGACATGATGTCTAATTGTTTTTTTTAAATCCCATTGGGCTGAGATAACCATCATGTCTCACGCATAATTGGCAGCCGTAAGTATGCAGCGTCTGCCGTAAAAACTGTAGCACTATAAAAGGGTTTTGCATAGTTAGCTTTGCTTAGTTAAAAGTTCATTAACTTGGATAAAAGTTAATTAATGCATCCATTAATAATGCATCCAAACTAAATTATAGGTTTGTGTTGTAGTGAGTCTTACTACTACCTTGAAATGGACCAGTTCCTCACTCTGAGCTCAGATCCTGCTCCTGAAGAAAGCACATGAACGCTTCAATCTCACATGATCACTTCTGTCTCATGAACTTCCGTCTCACAAGTGCTTCTGTCTCACACAATCGCTTCTGTCTTGTTCCCATATGAAATATGACACATAAAGTGTATGTCATATATGTCACTTTTGTGTTGAAGCTTTCATGTTCTCATAAAAGACAAAACTTTAGAGACATTGAGGGTGTTCTCATGTATTCATGATAAAACAAATTTAGAACCCTTTGAAATTCTATTTCCTTCTCTTCCTCCAAATCACGATGGAAAATGACATGACACAACATTTGGCTTTGATATTAAAACAAGAAACAGAGGTCATGTGTCTTGACTGGTGACGCTGATGAAGATGATGAAGATGATGAAGATGAGGGTTAGGTGTGCGGGATCGGAAGGCCTGAAGATGTAGAAATGACCTCATGTGTAGTCAGTAAGGGACCAGCAAAGTTGTGAAATTCAACAGCAGAATATCACGGTTCCTGTCTGTGATCTAAAACTGTATAAAAATCTAAAACTATTGGTAATAAACTACAATATAGATGGACCAGAAAACCTTCAAACAGGTGTTCAGGACTTATCAGATCTGAGCTTTCTGACCAACAATGGTGGAAGTGATGTTTTATTCTCTGTCTCTCTGTAAGAAGGGGATTGGCTTCCCTGCTCTGAACAGAACCCTAGATGTGTTCTGATAGCATTGTTCACAACATTGTTGTGTGTAGCATTGTATCCATTATTTTCCTGGTCTGGCATAGCAGGATGACGCATTACATCACATTGGCCCATTGCACATGGACATGGACTATTACTGATAGCATGTTAGATTTAAGCCATCATAGCTATCAATATACAGCATATATAACATTGTAAAGAGATGCTATATAAGACATATATATATATATATATATATATATATATATATATATTTTATATTGCCAAAAGTATTCGCATTTGACATCCCATTCCTAATCCATAGGGTTCAATATGACGTTGGTCCACCCTTTGCAGCTAGAACAACTTCAACTCTTCTGGTGAAGGCTGTCCACAAGGTTTAGGAGTGTGTTTATGGGGATTTATGACCATTCTTCCATAAGCACATTTGTGAGGTCACATACTGATTTTGAATGAGAAGGTCTGGCTCTCTGTCTCCACTCTAATTAATCCCAGAGGTGTTCTATCAGGTTGAAGTCAGAACTCTGTGCAGGCCAGTCAAGTTCATCCACACCAGACTCTGCCATCCATGTCTTTATGGACCTTGCTTTGTACACTGGTGCACATGTGTGTCATGTTGGAAGAGGAAGGGGCCAGCTCCAGACTGTTCCCACAAAGTTGGGAGTATGGAATTGTCCAGAATGTCTTGTTCTGCTGAAGCATTCAGAGTTCCTTTCACTGGAACTAAGGGGCCAAGCCCAGCTCCTGAAAAACAACCTCACACAATAATCCCCCCTCCACCAAACTTTACACTTGGCACAATGCAGTCAGACAAGTACCGTTCTCCTGGCAACCACCAAACCCAGACTCTTGGTGATGTATGGCTTGGATGCAGCTGCTCAACCATGGAAACCCATTCCATGAAGCTCTCTGCACACTGTTCTTGAGTTAATATAAAGGCCACATGAAGTTTGGATGTCTGTAGTGATTGACTCTACAGAAAGTTGGCGACCTCTTTGCACTATGCGCTTCAGCATCTGCTGACAGTGTTTTTCTGGATTAGCTCTGGTTATCAGCACATCTAGATGACTAGACGGAAACTCGTGAGACAGAAACGCTCATGAGACAGAAGCTTCTGAGACAGAAGTGCTCATGTGAGACAGAAGCTTGTGAGACGGAAGTTCATGAGACAGAAGTGCTCATGTGAGATGGAAGCTCGTGAGACAGAAGTGCTCATGTGAGACAAAAGCTTGTGAGATGGAAGCTTATGAGACAGAAGCACGCATGTGAGACGGAAGCTCGTGAGACAGAAGTGCTCATGTGTGACAGAAGCTTGTGAGACGGGAGCTTGTGAGACAGAAGCACGCATGTGTTAGACGAAAGTTCGTGAGACAGAAGTGCTCATGTGTGACAGAAGCTTGTGAGACAGAAGCGTTCATGTGAGACAGACGGTTGTGAGACATTGCCTTCATATCTGCTTTCTTCAGGAGCAGGATCTGAGCTCAGATTGAGGAACTGGTCCATTTCAAGGTAATAGTAGGACTGACTACAACACAAACCTATAATTTAATTTGGATGCATTAATTAACTTTTAACTACGTCAATTAACTTTTAACTAAGCAAAGTTAACTAAGCAAAACCCTTTTATAGTGCTTATCCTAATACTGGCCCTGACATCACACTGTTTTTATTAATGCATGCAGTACACTGAGAATGAATGCATGCTGTAATAACGCAGGACACGTGGATCTTACACGTGTGTGTGTGTTACAGTGTGTGTGTGTGTGTGTGTGTGTGTGTGTTACAGATACTGTCCTGCACATTAGCGTGTCACACATACCTGAATGTGTGTGTGTGCTGATATTACTGCCCTTGGGGAGCGGGACCGACTGAAGAAGAACCCTAGGTATAAGAGGTGTGTGTGTGTGTGTGTGTGTGTGTGTGTGTGTGTGTGTGTGTGTGTGTGTGTGTGTTTGTGTTTGTGTGTGTGTGTGTGTGTGTGTGTTTGTGTGTGTGTATGTGTGTGTGTGTGTGTGTGTGTGTGTGCGTATGCATGTGTGTATATGTGTGTGTATGTGTTTGTGTGTGTGTGTATGTGTGTGTGTATGTGTATGTGTGTGCACGCGTATGTGTATGTGTGTGCACGCGTGTGTGTAGGTATGTGTGTATGTGTGTTTGTGTGTGTGTGTATGCATGTGTGTTTATGTGTATGTGTGTGTGTGTTTGTGTGTATGTGTGTGTGTGTACACACGCATACACATATACACCCAAGGTGTTGACAGACACTCGGTGTGACTACTATGTGAGAGAGGACTGTAGTGTCACATGAGCAGACCAACAGCACTGGGAAGGTAAGATGTGTGTTGATTACACTAACGGGGATTTCGCTGAAGTTTGACACTGGAAATCTCTGCCATTGTGCTGTGAGGTCAAACAGGGGGTCATACACAGAGACGTGTGCAGCCCACGCAGACAGGAGAATGTGTCCTAATGTTCGGACTCGTTCTGAATGGTGTCTGAAGGTTTTGCCAGAAGCCAAATGAAACTATAGTGGGAAAGGACAGGAATACTTGACCCTAAAATGCTAATGACAAAAAATAAAACGCATAAAAGCAGATAGTAGAAGATTGTAAGTGTACAGCACATGATCATAAGTAGATTTACCCACCCACACACTAATTATTATTAATATTATTATTAATAGTAATAGTATTAATAACAATAATAATAATAATCTTTATTTGTATAGCACCTTTCATACATACATGCAACTCAAAGTACTTTACAGAATAAATAAAAAAGAAACATTAAAAGGAGGCAAAGATAAGACAAAAAGAAAATGTTAAAAGAAATTAAAGATAAAAAGGAAACAAACACAATAAAATAATGTAATAAAGTAACAGATTTAGGGATGCAGGGATGAAATGAAATGCCTCTGAGCTCTTCAGGAAGAGAGTTCCAGAGCTTTGGGCCATAGTGGCTAAAAGCACCCTCGCCAATCTTTTATCGGCTTTTAGGAATCACCAGTAGGTTACTGTTTGAAGACCTGAGAGACCTGACTGGAACATATCTAACCATTTCACTGAGGTAAAGAGGAGCAAGACCATGAAGACATTTAAAAACCATCACTAGAACCTTAAAATCTATTCTAAAGCTGACAGGTAACCAGTGCAGTGAGTGGAGTGCAGGTGTAATATTAGTAGTATTAGTATCAGTAGTATTAGTGTAGTATTAGTAGTAGTAATAGTAGTAGCATTTAACTGTAATCAATATCATATATTTTGTAAACCATTGTACATTGATTTTTGTTTAATTGATCTTATATAGTTTGTATACTTCCTTACTCTGACCCTTCCTCCCTGCTGCTGTAATACTGCAAATTTCCCCATTGCGGGATTAATAAAGGATTATCTTTTCTTTTCTTAATCATTAATATGTTTTTTTTTCTTTGCTGTTTATCTTCATTTTATATGGTAGAGAATTTATACTCTACATTTACATCATGAGTATAAAAACACTTGAGGTTCCTCTCTCCTCAATCCCTTAAGAAATATAAGGAAACAACTTCATCATAAAACACCATGAGACTGATGAACAGAACAATTAGGGCTGTGAGCCCCTAACATACAGAATGCCAATTACAGGTGCTATGCTGCCCCCTACTGGCTGCCTTCCTCTGACCAACCGGCCAGACAGCATGAGTCAATAAGTTGTGGAAACAAACTATAGAATTATTATCATTGGTGGAAATTCTTTAATTAAAAGGAATATATTACTCTAAACATTCTACATTATAGAATGTAAGGGCTGCTTCCTGTCTCTAGGCGATGTAGGCCATGTAATTTCCTGTAGAGCCTGTCCTTCCTGTCTAAGGCGATGTCACTTCCTGTAGAGCCTGTCCATGGCCAGGTCTATGCGGAGGCTTTCAGCCATGCGCTCTGTGGTCTGCTTCAGCAGCAAAACCGCTTCCAGCGCTTCATCCAGAGTCCTGTTCATCATCATCTCCTGGCAACAGCCAAATAAGAAAACAAATAAACAAAATAGTAAACACAGACTTCCTGTGACTTATCTGATATCTGGTTCAGTCAGATTCATTAATACAATATAGAATACAGTGGGGAAAATAAGTATTTAGTCAGTCACCAATTGTGCAAGTTCTCCCACTTAAAAAAAATGAGAGGGGCCGGTAATTGACATCATAGGTAGACCTCAACTATGAGAGACAAAATGTGAAAAAAAATTGAGAAAATCATTTTGTCTGACTTTTAAAGAATTTATTTGCAAATAATGGTGGAAAATAAGTATTTGGTCACCTACAAACAAGCAAGATTTCTGGCTGTCACAGACCTGTAACTTCTTTTTTAAGAGGCTCCTCTTTCCCCCACTCATTACCTGTATTAATGGCACCTGTTTGAAGTCGTTAACGGTATAAAAGACACCTGCCCACAACCTCAAACAGTCACACTCCAAACTCCACTATGGTGAAGACGAAAGAGCTGTCGGAGGACACCAGAAACCAAATTGTAAACCTGCACCAGGCTGGGAAGACTGAATCTGCAATAGGCAAGCAGCTTGGTGTGAAGAAATCTAGTGTTGGAGCAATAATCAGAAAATGGAAGACCTACAAGACCACTACTAATCTCCCTCGATCTGGGGCTCCACGCAAGATCTCAGCCCGTGGGGTCAAAATGATCACAAGAACGGTGAGGAAAAATCCCAGAACCACAAGGGGGATCTAGTGAATGACCTGCAGAAAGCTGGGACCAACGTTACAAAGGCTCCCATCAGCAACACACTACGACGCCAGGGACTCAGATCTTGCAGTGCCAGACGTGTCCCCCTGCTTAAGCCAGTCCATATCCAGGCACGTCTGAAGTTTGCTAGAGAGCATTTGGATGTTCCAGAAGAGTATTGGGAGAATGTCATATGGTCAGATGAAACCAAAGTAGAACTATTTGGTAAAAACACAACTCGTCGTGTTTGGAGGACAGTGAATGCTGAGTTGCATCCAAAGAACACCATACCAACTGTGAAGCATGGGGGTGGCAACATCATGCTTTGGGGCTGTTTCTCTGCAAAGGGACCAGGACGACTGGTCCGTGTACATGAAAGAATGAATGGGGCCATATATTGTGAGATTTTGGGTGCAAACCTCCTTCCATCAGCAAGGGCAATGAAGATGAAACGTGGCTGGGTCTTTCAGCATGACAATGATCCCAAGCATACTGCTAGGGCAACAAAGGGGTGGCTTCGTAAGAAACATTTCAAAGTCCTGGAGTGGCCTAGCCAGTCTCCCGATCTCAACCTCATCGAAAACCTTTGGAGGGAGTTAAAAGTCCGTGTTGCCCGCCGACAGCCCCAAAACATCACTGCTCTAGAGGAGATCTGCATGGAGGAATGGGCCAACATACCAGCAACAGTGTGTGCCAACCTTGTGAAGACTTACAGAAAACGTTTGACCTCTCTCATTGCCAACAGAGGATATGCAACAAAGTATTGAGATGAACTTTTGTTATTGACCAAATACTTATTTTCCACCATTATTTGCAAATAAATTCTTTAAAAGTCAGACAAAATTATTTTTTCAATTTTTTTTTCACATTTTGTCTCTCATAGTTGAGGTCTACCTATGATGTCAATTACCGGCCTCTCTCATCTTTTTAAGTGGGAGAACTTGCACATTTGGTAACTGACTAAATACTTATTTCCCCACTGTATATATCTCTATAATAGTTGTATTGTTGTAAGCTTTTACAAGACTACAATTATAATAGTGCAAGAACTACATTGCTGTCTGTCTGGGTTTTTATACTATTGTTGCCCCTTCCTGCCCATTTGTACACAGCTCTAGGGGGCGCTATCTGATTTATACATTGTAAAAGCAGTCTAGAAAAGTAGTAAAGTAGTAAAGTAAAGGTAAAGTAGTCTAGAAGCTGTAAAAATATGTCTACAAACTACTGTGTAAAGTGGTTCAGTGTACTATCTAGATCAGTGTAAGGCCTCTGAAGAACAAAACAGTGCTCACTATGTGCTCCAGACTGACCTTGTTGTGTCTGTGGGTCCGTGCCTTTCCTCCAGTCCAGCAGGGGGCGGTGTGTAGCAGGGAGACGTTACTGGACAGCAGTGCAGAGTCTCGTCCTGACTGCAGATGTTGTGCTTTGAAACTAAGATCACAAGTACAGAGTAAATCGTTTTTAAAATGTACTTAGGACTGATTTTACACTTAGTTATGAATACATGACCTGATTTATTGATAAAATGATCAACTGCTTACACAGAGGAGAAGCTGTAGCAGGAGTCATAGTTAATCTGAAGAGGTTCGTGTAGGGGACGAGGTAGAGGATCAAGTCTGTTCATTACACAGCCGCTTTCCCCTGTAATGTAGCACACACAGCAAAACACAGCCAAGATATTCACAACGGAACTAACTAAAGGTTTCTGAAGCAAGAAGATGCGTTGTGTTATAAAATCAGCTCTGGCCCTCGTGCCCACGTAGTCCTCAGCCGTGTGGTCGGGTTAAAGCAGGGGTCACCAACCTTTTTGAAACTAGGAGCTACTTCTTGGAGACCAATTATTGCGGAGGGCTACCAGATGAATTCGCATCAATCTAACGAAAAGTTGTTGAGCAGGGGGGGGGGGGGGGGGGGGGGTGCGTGTGCGAGTGTCAATTGCTAAGCAGGAAGACCGCTACCAACCGCGGACAATCTATAATAGTAGTAAAAACATAAACGATGCAGCGCTTTGGTATAGTGAGCTATTTTTAAAACAAGCCCGCGGGCGACTCGTGACGTCCTCGCGGGCGACATGTTGGTGACCCCTGGGTTAAAGTCTAACATCAGCTCAGTGTTTTCACTTTCCTGATTTCTTACCTTGTGGTCTACACTCATTTCTTTTGTTGACTCTTTTTCTGTGACTGGTTAGTCCAAATCCAGCAATAGTGCTGTGATTGGTTGATCCAACATTAGCTCTGCTGCTGTGATTGGTTGACTCATCATTGGGTCTCTGATGATTGGCATGTCTGGACTGAACCATATCCGTAGATAGGCTCTCTAAAGAAGCTGTCAAGGGATGGAGTGAACCGTCTGAGAACTTGACATACAGAAATGCAACGCATATAATTGAATCAAACAGTAAACATTTTTCTTTAAGAGGGATGTTGAAAGAAAAGAAAACATCATTTTGCACCACCTCTGGACAAT
Organism: Brachyhypopomus gauderio; assembly: GCF_052324685.1. Lineage (NCBI taxonomy): Eukaryota > Metazoa > Chordata > Actinopteri > Gymnotiformes > Hypopomidae > Brachyhypopomus > Brachyhypopomus gauderio. The sequence continues at coordinate 460,665 of NC_135229.1, read as the reverse complement.
CTTCAACAGAAACGTAGGTGTATATGTCTGTGTTAGGGGCTGCTAGGTTCGTTTAGTTATATATTTTGGTCCATAAAGGAGCAAGAGAACACAAACCCAGGGAGGAGCCCCTGTAGTCAGGTGGTCTTCTGTGTGAGGGAGTCCTGCAGCGGAGGTTCAAGTCTCTGTGAGCAGGACGGAGTCGGCCAGAAGATGAAGTATCTGATTCTCTGTCTGATCCTGTGTAAACACATTCTGGATACTTGTACAAATACAGAGACACTAGGCTTCACCTGGATGAGTACTGTTAGGTTGAGTATGACTACTGGAATGAGTAGTGTTACCTGGGGGAGTGTTGTTTCCTGGGTGTGTAGTGTTACCTGGGTGTGTAGTGCTACCTGGGTGTGTAGTGCTACCTTGGTGTGTAGTGCTACCTCGGTGTGTACTGCTATCTGGGTGTGTAGTGTTACCTGGGTGTGTAGTGCTACTTTGGTGTGTACTGCTATCTGGGTGTGTAGTGTTACCTGGGTGTGTAGTGCTACCTTGGTGTGTAGTGTTACCTTGGTGTGTAGTGTTACCTGGGTGTGTAGTGTTACCTTGGTGTGTAGTGCTACCTTGGTGTGTAGTGCTACCTGGGTGTGTAGTGTTACCTGGGTGTGTAGTGCTACCTTGGTGTGTAGTGTTACCTGGGTGTGTAGTGTTACCTTGGTGTGTAGTGTTACCTGGGTGTGTAGTGCTACCTTGGTGTGTAGTGTTACCTTGCTGTGTAGTGTTACCTGGGTGTGTAGTGCTACGTTGGTGTGTAGTGCTAAGTTGGTGTGTAGTGTTACCTGGGTGTGTAGTGTTACCTTGGTGTGTAGTGCTACCTTGGTGTGTAGTGTTACCTGGGTGTGTAGTGATACCTGGGTAAGGAGTGTTACCTGGGTGTGTAGTGTTACCTGGGTGAGTAATGTTACCTGGGTGTGTAGTGCTACCTGGGTGCATAGTGTTACCTGTAGAACCATTGAGCTTCATATCAGAAGACATCCAGTCTTCCACCTTCTTGTGGATAATGTCAATATTAGCGCATCTGTAACACGAATAGTGCAGCAAGTCCTTTGATTTAAAAATTCTCAAACATTTTAAAAGCTCTCTCTGTGTTTCAGCAGAGTCTCTTTGGTTCTGGTGTGTGTGGTTACCTGCTGGATCTGTGTCTATGCTGGTGTCGGGGGCGAGGCTGACCTCCGAGTCTCTTCTCGTGGGTGTTTGTATGACTCGGCTGATGCAAATAGCCCAGAGAGCCCTCCAGCGCCCTCTTCAGGTGAGACACCTCATGCTTCAGTGCACGGATAATGTCACTACTGAACACAGAAGTTTTACGCTCCACATTAGTCTCAAGCGTGTGAGAATGAAGGAGTTCCAGGGAGTTCAGCACGAGTGACTGACTGCAACCAAGTAGTGAAAATTTAAACTTTATTAGTCTAGTTTTTACATCCAGTATTTTCAGTTCCAGTGGTGTCTGTCTGCTGCTTTGAGAAGAGCTCACTTGGGGCAGGAGCTGAGGGTGTGGCCATGTGGGGGCGTGGTTAACTGGGGGTGTGGCCAACTGGGGGCATGACCATGGCTGGCCTGCACCTCATCAGCAGGATGTGCTGGTGCTGAAGCTAAATGTTCCTCTGGACCCGCTGGACGGAGAGTAGCGCCCTCTACAGGAACAACATTGAGAAGCAACTTTTAAAAATCTGAATATCATGTGTATAAAATGGTTTTTCATGATTGTTTCTTAATATCCCTCAATAATCTTGTTTGGTTGTGTGTATCTGCATATGTTGAGAATGCAGCCTGTTGAGTGTGTATGTAAATGAGTATCTTTAATAATAGCTTGCCTTTACCACATGCTGGTGTCTCCGCTTTGAAGTGCAGTCTGACAGGTGCATTCTGGATAGTGTAGTTCCACTGTATATTCTGAACACTGTTAGGGAGGTGACCTGGGTCTGACTCTCCCATTGTAGACCATCCAGCCCAGGTTGCCATAGTCATTTGTAGATTAGATGCATAATTTTCTGATGTGCTCATGCTCATGCTGGTGACATCATCAGATGGGGACAAGCTAAGAGACAAAAAATAATTTAGGCATGTATTGGTTTAGACTTGATTAGCTGCTGGACTAAGTGTAGTACTGTAGTATCTGTAGTATGTGTAGTATCTGTAGTATCTGTAGTATGTATAGTATGTATAGTACTGTAGTATGTGTAGTACTGTAGTATCTGTAGTACTGTACTATGTGTAGTATGTATAGTATGTGTAGTATTTGTAGTATGTGTAGTACTGTAGTATCTGTAGTATGCAGTGTTGGGAACGTTACTTTAAAAAAGTAATTAGTTATAGTTACTAACACTACTTGTTCAAAAAAGTAACTGAGTTAGTAACTGAATTACTCTATAATGAAAGTAACTCGTTACCAGGGAAAGTAACTATTTGCATTACAGTAAAAAAAAGTTATATGCCAATAGATAAGAATTTTTTGAAAAAGCAGTTTTCACAGTCAGTTGAAATGAGTAGATCAGAAAGGTGTTTAATTTTTAATATTTATTGCACATCAACAGACCAGTGCAGGATAAAATCCTTTAAAATCCCAAATCCCAAAAAAAAAAAAAAAGCAAAAGTAAACAGTTACACTATATAAAGTGCATTTACATCTATCAAATTAAATTAAATTCTCTCAACCTGAGACAACTGGTTTGTTCACAACAGAAGTAAATTTAACAATAAAACCTCAATTCTTAATTAAATAAATCAAATACCCAGTCTAACACTGGCTCTGATTGGCTACCATAACGCTGCCTTAGCCAATCGCTTACTTACTTGTTAAGTTAAACAAGTGTTACACCGAGAACTGTGACCTATCGAGATCTGTTACTTCTCACTAGCCTGGGCAGCGGTCCGCTCGCATTATTGTTAGTATATCAATATATAGTAACGCACCGCTTTTAATGACCAGTAACGTCAACGGCGTTGTAATGACAGGAAAACTAATTAATTATATTATCCCGTTACTGACAAAATGATGCCGTTACCTAACACCGTTATTTTTAACGGCGTTATTCACAACACTGGTAGTATGTGTAGTACTGTAGTATCTGTAGTATGTGTACTATATGTAGTATGTGAGTATAAACATTCTCACACTGCTCTCCCATCAGTGACTACGGCCTGGTGACCCTTTTCTTATTACAGATATGATACTTTGGTGTTGCATGTGTGGTCTGTGTCTTAATGATTTTAATTATGATAATATCACATTTAGCTGCTTTTCATAAAGAAATACAATATATTCCAAATGATTCACCAACATATTTCTTGAAGATGTGTATGTGATAAATGCATTTGTTTTCAATACTGATCAAACTGGGTTTTTACATTCAAATGTCTGATATGACAGTTTTATTTGCTTTGATACTTGCTCTCTGAAATTTTGTAATTACACTGACTTTGTGTGTGTGTGTGTGTGTGTGTGTTCAAGTGTACCTGTCAGCATTATGCTGTGTGTGAGAGAGTCCTGTTGCTGGTCGGCTCAGGTCAGATGTTCCCAAACCACTGTCTGTCTCTGGACTCACATGCCGCTGTAATGAGTGATACACCGTCTCACCTGACAGTCACACTTACAATCCTCAGTACAAAATGGAAAATGTTAAAAAAATATTTGAAATTTAAATATTTAATTGAATTAAATATCCTATTTACTCTTTTATATTTATATTTACAGTTAATTCTTTCAGAATGGATACATCTCTGTGTGTGTGTGTGTGTGTGTGTGTGTGTGTGTGTGTGTGTGTGTGTGTGTGTGTGTGTGTGTGTGTGTGTGTGTGTGTTTTACCTGTATTTTGTTTGTATATGGTTCTGGGGAATCTTGCAGGTGACATCCTACATCTTGGGGACTTGCGTATGAAACGGGGCCACAGGAGATTACATCACATTAGTTACAGCACAGAGGCCTGATACTGATGTTAATGTTGATGTGGTTCTAGTGTGACGTGAAACCATAATGGTTTGGCCCAGTATGTTTCACATCTTTTCCTGTGTATATTACAAATGAAACTTTAATTTCGAATGTTGCTATTAAAGAGGTATCCCGTAAATCTTAGACAGGTTCTCTGGTACACACTGAGTGACTGATCCACCCACCTCCAAGCTCAGACGGCCCACAGCCTCAGGGTTCCTCCACACAGCCAGGATCATGACAGGAGTGCGGCTGACAGAACTCACCTGTAGGGTGTCCTCTGGGACGGCTGACAGAACTCACCTGTAGGGTGTCCTCTGGGGTGACGGACAGAGCTCACCTGTAGGGTGTCCTCTGGGGCGACGGACAGAACTCATCTGTAGGGTGTCCTCTGGGGAGACGGACAGAGCTCACCTGTAGGATGTCCTCTGGGGTGACTGACAGAACTCACCTGTCGGGTGTCCTCTGGGGCGACTGACAGAACTCACCTGTCGGGTGTCCTCTGGGGAGATGGACAGAACTCACCTGTCGGGTGCCCTCTGGGGAGACGGACAGAACTCACCTGTAGGGTGTCCTCTGGGGAGACGGACAGAACTCACACCTGTAGGGTGTCCTCTGGGGAGATGGACAGAACTCACCTGTCGGGTGTCCTCTGGGGCGACGGACAGAACTCACCTGTAGGGTGTCCTCTGGGGCGACTCTGGCAGCCTTTCCAGGAAGTCTTCATCTTGCACACCTGCCATGCTCATGCTACCATCCTCAGCCTCACCTTCACCATCAAAGTGGGACGACTGACCGTTGATGCTGGGGAAGCCCAAGAGTAGAGGGTCGGGGTCGGGGTAGAGGGTCGGGGTCGGGGTAGAGGATCGGGGGAGGGGTAGAGGGTCGGGGGAGGGGTAGAGGGTCGGGGGAGGGGTAGAGTGTCGGGGGAGGGGTAGAGGGTCGGGGGAGAGGTAGAGTGTCGGGGGAGGGGTAGAGGGTCGGGGGAGGGGTAGAGGATCGGGGTCGGGGTAGAGTGTCGGGGTCGGGGTAGAGGGTCGGGGGAGGGGTAGAGTGTCGGGGGAGGGGTAGAGGATCGGGGGAGGGGTAGAGGGTCGGTGGAGGGGTAGAGTGTCGGGGGAGGGGTGGAGTGTCAGGGGAGGGGTAGAGGGTCAGGGAGGGGTAGAGGGTCAGGGAGGGGTAGAGGGTCGGGGGAGGGGTAGAGGGTACCTCAGTGTTTCCATTGGGAAACTGATACAAATGTCATGAGTCACCTGAGCACATGTGAAGAGTGGTGTGTTTCATTTCACAACTTTCACTCTCAGCTCACAGCCTCCACTCCACATGAGCTAAAGTATACCCAGGAATGTTGAGTTAACTCCTGAGTTATAGTAATCATGCCCTGGGGTCTTAAACGCCTGAGTTTAAATACTTTTGTCATGAGATTACCAAAGTGTGGTGTTACTGCATGCTGAACGTACTGTATGAGTGCGAGAGCTGAGTCTATCACTGTGGGTTCTTCATCATTGGTTTTAAAATGTTCCTCTTCCTCAGCAGATGTGCGGCTGCTAGAGATGCTAAACAGGAACTCCTGTAAAGCGATAACACAAGTTCTGCGTGTTCAGTTGTGTGTGTTTAAGCTTTGTTAGTAAGCTGTATGTAAGTTAAGTTAGCCTAGCCTAGTGATGAGTAAGTATGAGTATTAAACACACTGGAGATGAGTTAATATGAGTATTAAACACACTGGTGATGAGTTAGTATGAGTATTAAACACACTGGAGATGAGTTAATATGAGTATTAAACACACTGGAGATGAGTTAGTATGAGTATTAAACACACTGGTGATGAGTTAGTATGAGTATTAAACACACTGGTGATGAGTTAATATGAGTATTAAACACACTGGAGATGAGTTAGTATGAGTATTAAACACACTGGTGATGAGTTAGTATTAGTATTAAACACCCTGGTGATGAGTTAGTACGAGTATTAAACACACTGGTGAGTGAGCCAGGTAGCAGGTGTCACCTTATGTAATGCCAGCTGGCATGCGGAAGATGCGATGACCTCACCATGGTGTGGAGGAGTAGTGATGACCTCACAGTGGTGTGGAGGAGTGATGACCTCACAGTGGTTTGGAGGAGTAGTGATGACCTCACCATGGTGTGGAGGAGTAGTGATGACCTCACAGTGGTGTGCAGGAGTGATGACCTCACAGTGGTGTGGAGGAGTGATGACCTCACAGTGGTGTGGAGGAGTAGTGATGACCTCACAGTGGTGTGGAGGAGTGATGACCTCAAAGTGGTGTGGAGTATTGATGACCTCACAGTGGTGTGGAGGAGTAGTGATGACCTCACTGTGGCATGGTGGAGTAGTTATGACCTCACTGTGGCGTGGTGGAGTAGTGATGACCTCACAGTGGTGTGGTGGAGTAGTGATGACCTCACTGTGGCGTGGTGGAGTAGTGATGACCTCACAGTGGTGTGGTGGAGTAGTGATGACCTCACAGTGGTGTGGAGGAGTAGTGATGACCTCATTGTGGTGTGGTGGAGTAGTGATGACCTCACAGTGGTGTGGAGGAGTAGTGATGACCTCACAGTGGTGTGGAGGAGTAGTGATGATCTCCCCGTGCTCTTCATGGTGTGGAGGAGTGGCGGTACAGCGTGAGGCAGGAAGACAGTCATGGAGGGCGTTATTGTCTATTTGCTCCTTTATGACCTCCAGTTGCATTCCTAGCCAGAAGATCTCCCCTTCCACCTGCCTGCACACATGGACACCTTCACTGATCTTCCAGAAACATCTACAGCACTCACAACTAATCCAGGGGTCCAGCTTCATCAATCCACTCACATCCGCTTATCTGGGTCTGTGTTACGGGGGCAGGAGCCTAAGCAAAGAGGCCCAGGCTTCCCTCTACCCAGCCACACTCCTCTGGGGGGTTACCCAGGTGTTCCCAGGACATCCGAGAGATATAATCTCCCCGGGGTTTCCTTCCAGTTGGACATGCCCAACACCTCACCAGGGAGGCGCCCAGGGGGCATCCGGACCAGATTCCAGAACCACCTCAACTGGCTCCTCTCTAAATGGAGGAGCAGTGACGCTACTCTGTAAAAAGCGCTATATAAATAAATTTGACTTTGACTTTTGACTTTGACATAAGTATAAGTATGTATGGTAGGGGTGGGTATCACCACTGATTTCCCGATTCGATTCCGATTCACAAGGTCCCGATTCAATTCGATTTTCGATTCGATTTGATCCGATTCAATATCGATTCTTGTAGGGACATTTCAGTTACAATAAAAAGTGTAGTTTGAATGTGAAATGTAGTAATGATACAAGGAACACTCAAACTTTATTATAATGTATAATGTAAACAGTTACATTCTTTTTTAATATTGTAATGATGGGATTATTGGGTTACTGTTTCTTTAAGTTAAGGTTGTGTGAGTGGGAGAGCGCGCAAGGAGCGAGAGTGAGAGAGGATTCAGCTATTTACTTCTGTTGAGTGAATTCGCTTGTATTAATGTTAAAATAAAAGAGAAGAGTCAACTGTAAACTTCACAACTTTATACCGGTGTGAGGGTCCGCGCACCGAAAACGACATAATCGCGGTGGCTCCGCCCGTGCGCTGTCGATTTGCAAGGTCGTGCACCTCTCGAATTTTGTAACTTCAGGCGTGCCGCGCTTCAGCACAATGAACCAAGTCATGTTTGCTGGGTTCATACACCTAAACAAGGTGGAATTCAAGCACGTCACGCGAGATAAAACGCGAGACGTTAAAACGGTACGCATATGTGGGGAAAATTGGCCAATTCTAAAGATTGATCTCAGGTTTAATAAATCGATATCAAATCATTCAAATGAAGATCGATTTGAATCGAAAAATCGATTTTTTAAACACACCCCTAATGTATGGTACATATAGTGTACAGTGTGTAACGTAGTGGGTATGTGCACGCACACACCGCGTGAAAACAGAGAGAGACGTGGAACCAAGTGCCGGCCGAGCTGACAACTAAATGACTAGCTTCACCAATCAGCGAGAGAAGGAGACAGAGACACCAGCGGTGACAACCACCGAACATGCAGAGTAAAATCAACAGGTATAAACTTGACCGTAAAAACATGGGAGATAATACCAAAGGTGAACTCAAAAGACACGGAAAATTCAACGCGTATAAAACAAACTAAAGACAACAGGGGAAGTAACTGGCTCGCTGGCAAATACCGCAAAGAACAAAAAACCCTTCAAAACAAAAGTAGGACGGATAGGAATGTAACAGGGGGAGGAAAACTTGAGAAGGGCCAGGGAGCGGCGAAGGAGATAGTGACTCCAATACGTGACAGAGGAACAAGAGAGAGAGTGAGAGAGACAGGTGGCGAGACACCTAGTAATGCAACAATGAGACACACAGTGAGAGGTAGGCTGAAAGTGCAACAGCACGAGACCAAAACGATTCAGCAGTGATCTGTCACAACTCAGCTCCTTAAGTAGGAGGGAGGACAGGTGTAACAGGTGTGACAGATCACTGCTGATTGTGCTGACGCCTCCTAGTGCCCGCTCATGAGCTCCCCCCTGTGGTGACCAGAGGAGCAGCATCCATACCAGCCTATGTGAAATGTGTTTTTTTTATTTACCTGTCAGGGTCAAACTCCCCTGTGTTCCTGTCATATCCCATGTATCTCTGCATCTCCAGGGCTCTGTGTTCCTCCTTCTTATTCATGTAGTTTCGCTCTAGCTGATCCTGAGCCTCCAACATGGTCCTAAACACCTGCTCAGGGAGAATACCAAACACCACCATCTGAACACCTGCTCAGAGAGAATACCAAACACCACCATCTGAACACCTGCTCAGAGAGAAAACCAAACACTACCATCTGAACACCTGCTCAGAGAAAAAAAACAAACACCACCATCTGAACACCTGCTCAGGCAGAATACCAAACACTACCATCTGAACACCTGCTCAGAGAGAATACCAAACACCACCATCTGAACACCTGCTCAGAGAGAATACCAAACACTACCATCTGAACACCTGCTTAGAGAAAATACCAAACACCACCATCTGAACACCTGCTCAGAGAGAAAATGCTCAAGATTATACCATTATTGGTATTCCATTACGAGTATTCCGCTACTGTCCAGTATCAACGAAGACTTTGATGACTTCCAACTACACTGTGTCTTTATTTTGACAATAGATTTCTTCAGGCAGATTAAAATAAAATACTGAATACAGACAAAACCAATTTAATGATACCATCCGCTGTTCTTCAAGAGTCATTGACATGTCACTGATGCTTGTCTTGAATTCATCCACCTGTGAAGTCAAAGAGAACGTGTTAGTGGGCAGCAGTGAAGTTATACATACATTATCTTCACAAACACACTACCCTCGTGATGTTTGTGAGGCGTATACACTTCTCTGCTCCCCACTTTACTCTGTGATTTAATCATGCACTAAAGAACCACGTTTGAACAGAGTGGGTCTAGTAGTCACACTGTTACCTTGTCCTTAAACTGGGTGATGATGTCAGTAAGCTCTGTGGTGAGTCTGTGGCCCTCAGTTTGGGATTTCAGCTCAGAGAGAGATCTCCACACCTCACTGTTCTTCTGCTCTTCCAACCCTACATGACAAATGATATATACAATCCATCCCTTTTCCTAAGATCAGTGCCAATTAAAACTATGTAAAGAGGATCTCTAACAAACAAATGTTCATGTTTTATGCATATTACTGACACCTTAACTGCTGAACTCTTAAACACACAGTACTGCTCTCGCTTGTTTCTGGAGGGAGGTGTGTTCATGGCTGGAACAATTATCAGCCCTCGCTGAGCAACTTTTGCTTCATAGATAGTGACACTAGCTAGGCTTCCTGCTAATCCGTAGGCATGGTTACAGGTACAGTGAGGTGAGAAGCCGCTCCTGTTTAACAGCAGGTGAGAGTAAACACAATGCTGCATGGCCTGCCTGCTGAGCTGGGGTGGGGGTTCGGAGGTGAGGTGAGGCGCTGGGATTCATGACGTGAGATGTTGACATTCTGGGTTTCATGGGGTGAAATGTTGACGTTCTGGGATTCAAGGCGTGAGATGTTGACGTTCAGGGATTCAAAGCGTGAGATGTTGACATTCTGGGATTGATGGTGTGAGATGTTGACGTTCTGGGATTCTCCTGGGATACTCCTGTGTGCTAATAGTAGAGGCTCACTGCAGGACAGAGTCTGATTGACAGAAAAGACAAGAAAGCAAGAATTGTGTTGCATGGTATTATACACAGTGTGCAGTTAACATGTCCTCTGGTGTAGTGTAACATATTCATTACTGATGAGCTTTACATGATGAGTCATCAAAAGCAGGACAAACAGAACTGAACTGTTCAAGAACAAGAACTGTTCAGTGATCCTGCAGGAACTCATAAAACATGCATGACCGTATAGAAAACACACACACACCTGACACCGTGTTTTCATCTGAATGATCAAGTGGTCGTCTTCTGCATATTTAGCAAGTAATCTGTCATACTCAGCCTGGGAATCAGTATACAGACTAATTGTAAACAATTAGACATACACATACAACATACAGTTAAACCAGTTAAACATAATTAAACATACAGTTACAGTACCCTGAACCTAATTACTATACTATTATTATAATACTACTATTACTACAATAAACAATGGTCAAATGTCATTTATGGTTTTATATGTAAAATATGTCCTAGTTACTCCTGTTATAGATGACATACAAAGTTGTAAAAATAATTATGAGAATAATAATAAAATGAATAGCAAATATAATAGAAAAAGTAACAGGAATAATAGTAATAGTAGAAGTTCATCTGTAATAGTAACAGCAGTAGTATAGTATTATAGTGCAATAGTAGTATAGTATTATAGTGTAATAGTAGCATAGTATTATGCTGTGATAGTAATAGTAGTATATTATTATAGTAAAATAGTAATAGTAGATAGTAGAGTATCTGTAGATATTGGTCCAGTAATAATAACAGTAGTATAGTAGTATGGTGTTATTGTAGCAGTAGTACCTGTGGATGCTGGTCCAGTAATAGTAATAGTAGAAGAGTAGTATAGTATTATTGTATCAGTGGTACCTGTAGATATTGGTCCAGTAATAGTAACAGTATTATAGTATTATAGTATAATTGTATCAGTGGTACCTGTTGGTCCAGTATTGGTCCAATAGTAGTAACAGTAGTATAGTAGTATAGTATAATTGTATTAGTGGTACCTGTTGATATTGGTCCAGTAGTAGTAACAGTAGTATAGTAGTATAGTATAATTGTGTCAGTGGTACCTGTAGATACTGGTCCAGTAATAGTTATAGTAGTATAGTATAATTGTATCAGTGGTACCTGTTGATATTGGTCCTGTAATAGTAACAGTAGTATAGTATTATAGTATAATTGTATGAGGGGTATATGTTGATATTGGTCCAGTAATAGTAACAGTAGTATAGCAGTATAGTATAATCGTGTGAGTGGTACCTGTTGATATTGGTCCAGTAATAGTAACAGTATTATAGTATTATAGTATAATTGTATGAGTGGTACCTGTTGATATTGGTCCAGTAGTAGTAACAGTAATATAGTAGTATAGTAAAATTGTATCAGTGGTACCTGTAGATATTGGTACAGTAATAGTAACAGTAGTATAGTAGTATAGTATAATTGTGTGAGTGGTACCTGTAGATATTGGTCCAGTAGTAGTAACAGTAGTATAGAAGTATAGTAAAATTGTATCAGTGGTACCTGTAGATATTGGTCCAGTAATAGTAACAGTAGTATAGTAGTGTAGTATAATTGTATGAGTGGTACCTGTAGATATTGATCCAGTAATAGAAACAGTAGTATAGTATTATAGTATAATTGTATGAGTGGTACCTGTAGATATTGATCCAGTAATAGTTACAGTAGTATAGTAGAATAGTAGTATTGTATTGGTACTACCTGTAGATATTGGTCCAGTTTTCCTTCATCTCTGAAAGCACACGACCACACAGTGTCTTCCAACACTCTGCTGATGACATCAGCGGTGCAAGACGCTGGGGATTTACCCACAATGCCAGGCACATGGTGGGTTCTGTCCATGGCTGGTGATTGGCAGCCTGGTTTGGCAGGTGTTTTACCTTTGGGGATTTTGACTCTGGGGGCCACTTTGGAGAAGTCAGGACGGGGGTAGTGAACCTGGCCCTGGCCATACTTCAGCTCACCACTAGAGGGCATCCTATCCCAGGAGCCGCGAGCACCAGGGTCAGGAGCACCGCCACTGCAGCCTCGCATCGCACCCTCTTCATCTTCCTCTTCATCTTCCTCCTCATCTTTGGGTAACAGCACAACACTGGTTGAATTGCAGATTGCATTAGCGACACTGTTGGACACTACCGAGGAGTCTGACTGATCACGGCCGTCTGACAGAATCACCGGTTCAGCAGTGTTACTGGACCTGAGTGATGCCGTTTCTGCAGATCCTGGCTTGGAGACGGACGTCTCTGAGGTTCTGTGACTTTCAGCTCTGCTGGACTCTTTCTCCTCCGAGTGGCTGACACAGGGCTTTGTGTTGAGGCTATCTCTGCTTCTGCTCAGCACGGTCTCATCAACACTCTCAAGCAGAGAGACCTCAGGCAGGGTCTCAGCCTCAATCAGCCTGCCACAGTTCAGCAGCTCTTCCTGGGAGAAATACCGGAGCAGGAACTGGGGAACGGAGTCTAAGACCTGGCCAACAGGACCTGAGGGGGGACCAGAGAGATCACCGTGGCAGGTGGGATCGGCAACAGTCTGGAGCACATCAGAGTCCTGGGCAGACGTGTGGCGGAGGGTGTGTAGCACTGCTGTTCTGGGGCAGGTGTCGTGGTGTATGAGGTGACACTCAGATCCTCCATCGTAGGGCAGCTCCTCTTGCTCTTCATCGCTGGTGTCGTCCTCCTGACGCTGCCGTTGTGGCCGTTCTGGGTCGGACCTCAGGGCTGACGCACTCCTGTCCCCTCCGTTCCTGGTACAGGAGTGAGACCTAGCTTCACTGACAGAGGCCGGGCACTCAGAAGACTCCTCTTCAACTTCATCTGATCCAGACAGACCACTGCTCTCTGTAAATAAAATAATTAAAACAATTTAAAACACAGCTAAACAGCTGAGTTTTATACAGGCTTGGTTTTAAATGTTTGGATTCTTATTTTAATTGTAGTTTAAAAAAAGGTTTTCCTATTTCTGATCAGCTTCGGAGTGAATGCAACCAGTGAGTTCAATAGTCTAACTTCAGTACTAATACACTCAATAAACCATAAATGCCATAGACATCGACACTTAAGAATAACACAAGACAGCATAAGAAGATCTGGGACACATTTGGTGTAGTCCGTTTGAACACAATATTCTAATAAGGACGACTGTGCTTTATGAACTCTGATCTTAGTCCATATGGAAAGACCATTAGGTGCAATGTGTGCACACTTTGAGCTCAGTTTGCCAATCATCGCAGTCCAGGGATTCTTAGTATATGTGTAATTGAATTGAGACGTAAACTATAAATAAAATGCTTCTTGCAATGAGATGAATGAATAAATCAACAGTGACTATTCTTCAGTATTCTTTATTCGTGAAGCGTTAGTGCTGCTGCGGGACTCCACGAGTCGGTATTACCACAAGAGACCGAGCCCCGTGACACCGGTACCGAGAACGAGTCCCTCAGGTCGCTCAGATGAAGGCTGTCGTCCTCACTAATGTCCACCAATATAGTCTGGTGGAAATGTCTCTCCCACACCAGAGATGGACTGCTCTCGGTACCAGACGGGTCGTCCTGTGTGGTCACGTCTGCAGCCCGTTCGCCCGTGATCCGGTTCCGCCCGTCGCGCTGCAGAGGACCGGCCCGCACACTCGGGTCTTAGCAACGAAACAACACAACAGGAGTGAAGATGAAAGTTCAGTAACCGAACTCATACCAGCCTTATGATCTTATAATGCCCGTCACGCACAACAGACTGATATAGTTTCATCTACTCGTAGATGGAGTAAACATGATTACACACTCCTCCACTTCAGCATTATAGATCAGGAGAAAAACCCAGATCATGGAGATGTTTGCAGCTTACATTCTCCCTATCACGGCACAGCGTCTGGTTCATTTGTGAATATACAGTTTTATACTGTAGTAATTTAAGTCATTTAACTTCAGTTCAAGTTCAGGCTCATCTTGCTCCTCCAGGTTTTTGTAGGTTACAGGTGCGGCACACGTACCTGTCGACGGCATCCTCTACTCACACTCCATCACCAGATCTGCACCGGCTACGGATTCAGCGCGAGTCCGCACGGTTGCAGCCAGTACCGTCACACGGACCAAAGACTCGTTAATAATACACACGCTCGCGCGTTTGATACACCGGAGGGGTTGGGGTGCTATGGTAACGTGAAGCCTTCCGGGTGTAGTTCACGGAGCGGATCAATGAAGACTTCAGCCCTTTATTTCCAGGGGTAGACATGACGAACAGCAGTTAATAAACTTAAACAACAGCAGTATTTACTCACCCTTGTTCTTAGAAATAGTTTTTTTCTCCGTCTATTTAGTACATTTCTCACATCATGGTTTATTTGCATCATAACAACTGCATTTCTCAAAACAGTGCAAACAGCAAAACTCAATGAAATACCTGCAAAAGCGCATACTTCACTCAAAATTTAGTTTTTGCCTCAAAAATAAATATTTAGATCAACCAACTTGTCAGTGCCATCATAATATCTAATCTGTGTGTCATTGTCTTTGAACAAGGCAATCAAATTATGTAGTCATGTTGCAATAGCAGACTGTACGTACATTCTGATGGAAACTAGCTAAGCTTTTGATTATACAAACGCTGCACATTCTGTGTATCAAAAGAAACTATACATGTTACACATAAAATACAATCTTACACATAGCACAAAGTTACACATGATTGTATGTAGGAGACCGATAGCAAGACATTGGACTGGAATCAAATTTATACAGCAATATTGTTTGCAATGCAATTTGTTGTCAATTCTGAAAAGACATACAACTGTTTGACTCTAAAAACTGCACAATTAGAAACTTACTCTACACATTCAACACAACCCGAGACAACCTAAGGAATTATCATGCTGTCTGTACTGTACAAGATAACACTCCCCTCTGTTGGGCCATGTTGTCATCCACATCACACTGGAATCTTCCTGGAAGATCTTCTTTGAACGTTGTACAGATTGATTCATGGTCATCTGGTATTGTTTCATAACCCAATCAATAGTGGAGATGCTTACAGATTGAATATTTTGATAAACACAGTTGTCCTGTATAATGACTTGGTAAAATATATAATATTAAAATGGCTTGCTGAATTTCCCTCAACATTAAGGCATTATTTTATATGACACAGCACACATAACCTCCTCTTGTTGAGGTGTGATATTGGACCTCTGCCTTCCTGTGAGTCTTGAGCTTCTATATGGTATAAGAATGAAAAAATGCAAAACATAAAGTTGAATAACATTTCAGAACTGATTTCCATGTGCAGCATTACAGCAGAGTGCACATGTCTGAATTACAGACGTGTTTTCTCTATTAAATGTTTGAATGATTGAAGACACAGTTTTTCTTCCAATGTAAAGCGTGGTGATCAAAACTGTAATAGCGAAACACGTGATTTCCTTCGTCATCGAGCATTTAAATGTTATTGGTCGAAAGTCGTGGTGTGGGCGTGGCTATCTTTGAATCGTTTGTAGGATTATCGGTTACCGGCCGAGTGGCGGAAAAACTTCACGAAACGAATCAAACGCGTTACCGGTGAGGATTACTCAGAGACAGGTTCGTTTCTGGGTCTTTTCTTTTTAGAGGGATTAAGTTTTAGAGTAATAATGAGAAGAACCGCTGAGCAACTGTCCCAGGAGCTCGCGCCCGTTAACGGACTTGTCGCTGCGCGAGCTAGTCGGTCGCTCGCGCCCGCTCACAACACAACACGTTCGCATTTTAACTCGGTGTTTTAACGAAGATTGGTATTTTTATTGAGGGAGATTGGTATTTTATTAAGGAAGATTGGTATTTTTATTAAGGAAGATTGGTATTTTTATCGGTGTAATTTAAATTTGGAACTAGCTCTCTTTCGGTTGCCCCTCACTTCACGTGATATTCCTCCGCGCCTCTTATTAATTTAAGTGTTTTCTTTCTTCGTAGGTCTGTAAAAGTGCGAGTGGCCGCCGCACGTTTCAGGTGAGTAACCCAGCGCGCTGCTGGACCGGTTCGGTTCTCTGCTTCAGTAGTAGATGTTCTATAATAATAGTAGTTCTCTGCTTCAGTAGTAGATGTTCCTGCTGTGAGTGCTGACCTGCTGTGTGGTGACGTTTCTGAGGACGCTTAAGTCGAACCTTGTAGTTGTAGTGGTGTAGTAGTAGTGGTGTGGTAGTAGTAGTGGTGGTGTTGTAGAGGTGTAGTAGTGGTGTTGTAGAGGTATAGTGGTAGTGGTGGTGTTGTAGAGGTGATGGTGTTGTAGTTGTAGTGTAGTAGAGTAGTGGTGGTGTAGAGGTGTAGTAGTAGTAGTAGTGTTGTAGAGATGTAGTGGTAGTGGTGGTGTTGTAGAGGTGTAGAGGTAGTGGTGGTGTTGTAGAGGTGTAGTAGTGGTGGTGTAGAGGTGTTGTAGAGGTAGTGGTGGTGTTGTAGAGGTGTAGAGGTGTAGTAGTGGTGGTGTAGAGGTGTTGTAGAGGTAGTGGTGGTGTTGTAGAGGTATAGTGGTAGTGGTGGTGTTGTAGAGGTAGTGGTGGTGTTGTAGAGGTGTAGTAGTAGTGGTAGTGGTGTTGTAGAGGTATAGTGGTAGTGGTGGTGTTGTAGAGGTAGTGGTGGTGTAGTAGTAGAGTAGTGGTGTAGTAGTAGTGGTGGTGTTGTAGAGATGTAGTAGTGGTGTTGTAGAGGTATAGTGGTAGTGGTGGTGTTGTAGTAGTAGTGGTGGTGTTGTAGAGATGTAGTAGTGGTGTTGTAGAGGTATAGTGGTAGTGGTGGTGTTGTAGAGATGTAGTAGTGGTGTTGTAGAGGTATAGTGGTAGTGGTGGTGTTTGACACACCCTCTTGGCACGTACAGTAATCCAGTAATGGCCGAGGGAGACAAACGTTTCTTAGGAATTAACCAGACAGGGTTTTGACTCAAGGTGTGTGTGGAAACACAAGGTATGTTTACGACATGTACAGGTGTTACACTGATGCGCCTATAACACTGGACGTTTACAGGTCACTAAACGTTACTAAATGTTACTAAACATTAACATGATGGATTTGATCTGGTAACACCTAATTTCATGTTAAGGTGTGTGTGCGTGGGTGTGTCTAGGTGATGGAGCTTGCATGGGTGTACCTTAGCTTTCATAACATCTCTTGTTTTCATGGTGTTTTAGTGTGTTGTTATTTCATGTAATGCAGATATTATTGCCTAATTATGTAGGTCTATTTGTCTGCAAAATTGCTTAAAACATGTGTAATTAACTTGCATACAGTGTGTAATTAACTTGCATACAGGGTAAGCCATATAAGAATTGTTTAGTGAGTCTGACTGCACCTCCCAGGGTATTAGATTCTGTTGTGATTATGTTTCTGATCACCTGTTTCATGCTGATTAGTTTGTTCACGGATTAACTCAGAACTGCTGACAGATCAGATCTGTGTGTGTGTGTGTGTGTGTGTGTGTGTGTGTGTGTGTGTGGTCTTGCTTTCTAAGCTTGCTTGGGTCAGTCAGAAGAAACTGGGAATTGCTGTGGGCTGCTTCATGTGCATGTTGTATGTTACATGTTGTATTTTCATCAGTACAACCAGTGGTGTTGGAACTGATCGTATACGTACAGGTATATGAACAAACATTTGTACCTGCATCAGTGGTCAGATTCAACTTGAGCACACATGCAACCATGAGCCACGATGATTGGATTAACACACACTACACACCTGTTACTAACACAACGTGTGTGTGTGTGTGTGTGTGTGTGTGTGTGTAGAGGCTTGTATGCAGCCACTTCTAAGTGGGTGCTGTAATGGCATTGCACACAGAATAAAGCTTCACACACAGAATTTTGTGTTCTCTTCACAGAGAGTTCCGGACGCCCTGGATAAAACACACACACACACACACACACACACACACACACACACACACACACACACACACACACACACACACACTGCCCACTACAACATGGTACCAGGATCTACATTATAGGGCTGCTCTCTGCTCTCTGGAGACCTGTGTGTGTGTGGGACTGGTGCGGATCTGACTGGATTGCTGGGCTTATTATGTACTTCAATGGCTGCAGGCAGCTCAGTGGCTAGAATGGGGGACGAGGAGAATTCCTTCCGTATTTGCTACAGGTAGGCACACCTGTATACCTTTACCTGTATACCTTTACCTGTATACCTCTACCTGTATACCTTTACCTGTATACCTTTACCTGTATACCTCTACCTTTACTTGTATACCTCTACCTGTATACCTCTACCTGTATACCTCTACCTTTACTTCTGCGTGTTAATGCTGAATTAACTGCAGCTGGTGATGTAGGTCTGTGAAGGGACCCCTACTAGAGGGAAAGGGTTTTAAATAACTTTAATAACTTTTAAATAGCCATAAGCGTGTTTATTTGAAAGATCACTGTGAGTATTAACAGTCTGTTGGCTGTGCAGTGTGTCTTCCGGCTTTTTGTCCAATGTCTGGTTCCCAAGTTACTGTATTCTTAGTAACTCTGACCTTTTCTGACCATTTTAAGTCATCGTGAAGACATCAGGGGCCACACATGACCCCTGCTGCACACAGGACAGCCTGCAGTATGAGAGGAGAGACAGACGTGTTCCTGAGAGAGGAGAGACAGGCGTGTTCCTGAGAGAGGAGAGACAGACGTGTTCCTGAGAGAGGAGAGACAGGCGTGTTCCTGAGAGAGGAGAGACAGGCGTGTTCCTGAGAGAGGAGAGACAGGCGTGTTCCTGAGAGAGGAGAGACAGGCGTGTTCCTGAGAGAGGAGAGACAGGCGTGTTCCTGAGAGAGGAGAGACAGGCGTGTTCCTGAGAGAGGAGAGACAGACGTGTTCCTGAGAGAGGAGAGACAGGCGTGTTCCTGAGAGAGGAGAGACAGACGTGTTCCTGAGAGAGGAGAGACAGGTGTCTCAGGTGTGAGCTGTGTGTGTCTCTCGATATTTAATCCTTTACTGAATCATTTATGGTTTATTTCCCCTTGTGCACCATCTGTCAGACTCACACTGTTCTCCATTCACGTGTGATAGCAGCATCAGAATGAAGTTGATTCTCACCTCTTCCTCACTGGCTGCTTTGTCAGGAAATACTGCAGTCATCTTGTATAGCGTAATCTCTGCTCAGATATAAATCCATGGCATTGGTATAAAGTCCTGTGAGCCAATAGCAGCGTGCGCCCTGGATGAGATTCTCATTGGTGGGCTGAGGTGATGGTGACAGGAAGAACAGTTCAGAGCTTCTGTTAGTGGGGTATCTCTGTTAGTGGGGTATCTCTGTTAGTGGGGTATCTCTGTTAGTGGGGTATCTCTGTTTAGTGCAGTATCTCTGTTAGTGCAGTATCTCTGTTAGTGCGGTGTCTCTGTTTAGTGCAGTATCTCTGTTAGTGCAGTGTCTCTGTTTAGTGCAGTATCTCTGTTAGTGCGGTATCTCTGTTAGTGCGGTATCTCTGTTAGTGCGGTATCTCTGTTTAGTGCGGTATCTCGGTTAGTGCGGTATCTCTGTTAGTGCGGTATCTCGGTTAGTGCGGTATCTCTGTTAGTGGGGTATCTCTGTTAGTGGGGTATCTCTGTTTAGTGCAGTATCTCTGTTAGTGCAGTATCTCTGTTAGTGCGGTGTCTCTGTTTAGTGCAGTATCTCTGTTAGTGCAGTGTCTCTGTTTAGTGCAGTATCTCTGTTAGTGCGGTATCTCTGTTAGTGCGGTATCTCTGTTTAGTGCGGTATCTCGGTTAGTGCGGTATCTCGGTTAGTGCGGTATCTCGGTTAGTGCGGTATCTCTGTTTAGTGCGGTATCTCTGTTAGTGCGGTATCTCTGTTTAGTGCGGTATCTCTGTTAGTGGGGTATCTCTGTTTAGTGCAGTATTTCTGTAAGTGGGGTATCTCTGTTTAGTGACGTATCTCTGTTAGTGGGGTATCTCTGCTTAGTGCCGTATCTCCGTTAGTGGGGTATCTCTGTTTAGTGCCGTATCTCCGTTAGTGGGGTATCTCAGTTTAGTGCGGTATCTCTATTAGTGCGGTAGTGTTGTCAAAAAAATCGATATATCGATACGTATCGATACTGAACATTCTGAAACGGTACAATACTCGTTTCCCTTAAGTATCGATTCTTTTTACATAAAATGCGCTTTCGTTTGACCCACCCAAGCTGCCGTAATGCACAGGACAGTTTGTAATGCTAATATGGCAGCTAAAGCAAACGCAGTGCTGTTGGATTCGAAGCAGATACAGATGGAAAACCGAAGGACATGAACAAGCCCGTTTGCAAGCGGTGCTTTAGGAACATTTCAACAAAGGGCGCTAAAGCCTGGTTGAGTGACCATAGCGCTCGACTCCGCGCGAACCTCCGTGAGCGGTGGAGGCTTTATACTTTCCGCTTTGCAGTGTTGTCCGAAACTATATGTGGTAGTATAAAAGAAACACCCCTCAAAACAAGGGAATGAACACTTACCTGACGAATTTTAATGCTGCTTTGTGTGTTTCAGTGTGTTTCAGGTTTGAAAAGTGCTACAATTTAGGCTAAAGTACTTGAAAATGTTGAAATTGTAACTACTTCGTTTCACAACAAATATCTGTCTGACTGAACAGTTTTCTTGTATTACATTAACAAATATGAGCCTCTTGTAATTCCAGGATGAAACATGAGAGAACGTGAAGACGTAAGATTGGGCGTTTTGAAAATAAACAACCATTAAATAATGTGATTAAAAGCGCAATATTTCGAATCATTTCGAGTATATGTATAAATATTTAACTTAATTAAGTTTAACGTGCTGGGAAATATTGGTACAAGCGCTTGAATTGAACCCTGCAAACATGACTTTGTTCATTGCGCTGAGGCGCGGCGCGCACGAAGTTACAAAATTCGAGAGGTGCAAGACCTCGCGTGCGCCGCGCTTCAGCGCGATGAACAAAGTCATGTTTGCAGGGTTCATACACCTTGTGGAATTCAAACACTTGTATGTCACTTTCAAGGTCCATTTCAATATTTCCCAGCACGAGCAAAGACACTTTGTCAGACATTCAAAAGACGTCCACTGAAAAGCCAGAATGAAAGTTTTAGCGACGTCTTTTTTAAACGTCTATTACTGCCGTTCAGTTGCAGTTTTTGCACGTCCTGACATCCAATAAAGGTCCTAGTCAGACGTTCAGATAGAAAACTTGTCATAGACGTTCATGTTAAGTTAAAAGTTTAAGGTCCTAGTCACACTGTCAGATTTTGAACCAGTTTTGAACGTCCACCAGACATGCAAAAATGGGTCTGGACTGACCGACTTGATACAGACTCGATTTTAACGTCTTTCTGACGTCGCATGTTTGTTGGGATAAGTTAAATATTTATATATATACTCGAAATTATTCGCTTTTTTATCACATTATTTAATGGTTGTTTATTTTCAAAACGCCCAATCGTAACGTCTTCACGTTCTCTCATGTTTCATCCTGGAATTACAAGGTATTTGTTAACTTAATACAAAAGAACTGTTCAGTCAGACAGATATTTGTTGTGAAATGAAGTTACAATTTCAAGCATTTTCAAACACAAAGCAACATTCATTTGTTTGTTTATTAAAAAAATAAATAAAAAGGCTTTGAAATGGAAATTAGCACCGTATCTGACTTTGGTATCGAAAATGGTATCGAATTTCAATATTTTTTTAAGTATCGTATCGAAGTTGTAATTCTTAGTATCGTGACAAGCCTATAGTGCGGTATCTCTGTTTAGTGCGGTATCTCTGTTTAGTGCAGTATTTCTGTTAGTGGGGTATCTCTTTTTAGTGCAGTATTTCTGTTAGTGGGGTATCTCTGTTTAGTGCAGTATCTCCATTAGTGGGGTATCTCTGTTTAGTGCAGTATCTTTGTTAGTGGGGTATCTCTGTTTAGTGCAGTATCTCTGTTTAGTGCAGTATCTCTGTTAGTGCGGTATCTCTGTTTAGTGCAGTATCTCCGTTAGTGGGGTATCTCTGTTTAGTGCAGTATCTCTGTTAGTGGGGTATCTCTGTTTAGTGCGGTATCTCTGTTAGTGCGGTATCTCTGTTTAGTGCAGTATCTCTGTTTAAGGTAGCCACTACTTGTTCTGTAATCACAGATTACTCAGGTCAGGTAAGATTAGGATCAGATTAGTCCAGAACATGCTGAACACAGCTTCTGAAGCAACACACAACATCTTTCAGACAGGACCCGTCACACCGACGTCCTGACGTCCTTCAGACAGGACCCGTCACACCGACGTCCTGACGTCCTGACAGGACCCGTCACACCGACGTCCTTCATCACATATAGCATTTCACTGATTTCAATGAGTCTCATCCTTTTTAACTGATTTGGTAGTGAGTGCTGAGTCTCTGCCTGGTTTGTGATATTTGTCCTCTGTGTGTGGTCCTTTGCCAGCATGCAGTGTTGTCATTGGTCCACTGAGCTAGACAGGGCAGGTCCATCTAGATTTTAATCTTGTTCCCTACCCTAGAGAGTCCATCACATATTCTCAGTTAGGTCCTGTAATGTCAGTGAAATAGTAGTGAAGGCTATTTACTGCTTAGTTTAGTCAAGAGTTCAAATGAAGAGACTAGGGGTTTCACGATTTCGAAATTTAATCGAAATCGATCGTAAAATTATGTCACGATCTTGAGCCTTGAAGTCAAAAAGAGGATCGACAATCTCTCCCTCTAGGTTACGCAAGCACCCACACTACGCAAAGTAAAGCCTGGTTTATACTTGACGTGTCGCGAGCGGTGTGAGGGTCTGCATACCGGAAATTACGTAATCGTGGTCGTCGTGCACCTCTCGAATTTTGTAACTTCACGCGCGCTGCGCTTCAGCGCAATGAAGCAAGTCATGTTTGCTGGGCTCAAACACCTTTACAAGGTGGAATTCAAGCACTTGTACGTCACTTTCAAGGTCCATTTCAATAATTCCCAGCACCTTAAACCTAATTAAGTTAAATATTTATACATATACATAATGATTCAAAATTAGTCACTTTTTATCACATTATTTAATGGTTGTTTATTTTCAAAACGCCCAATCTTAACGTCTTCACGTTCTCTCATGTTTCGTCCTGGAATTACAAGAGGCTCGTATTTGTTAACGTAATTGTCACGGTGAGGACCCCGGCCCCTCTCCTTTGGGTGTGTGTTTACGTTGTCCACGTGTACTCGTCTGCGTCTATGGAACTGTGTGGGTGTGGTTATGTCTCGTGATTAGTCGTCGCACCTGTGGCTTGTATCGTCGTCACGTGGGGCGTGTGTGGTTTGTCTACTTAATGTGCGTTCGCGCAGTGTCGTGTGCTCGTCGATGTTAAAGTCTACACGTGTCAGTGTGAAGTGTTCTGTTTTACGTGCGCTGTCTTGCGCAATAAGTGTAGTAAATAAACGTGACGTCTGCGTAACGCAAGGATCTGTGTCTCGTCCTTCGCCTCGCACCCAGCGTCACAGTAATACAAGAGAACTGTTCAGTCAGACAGCTATTTGTTGTGAAACGAAGTAGTTACAATTTCAAGCATTTTCCTAAATTCCAGCACTTTTCCAACCTGAAACACAAAGCAACATTAAAATGCGTTTCTTTATACTACCACATATCGTTTCGGACAACACTGCACAGAATGTGACGCGCCAAGTATAAATGCCTCTTGCCGTTCGTGCGAGGTGTGCGGAGTCGCGCTACGGTCACTCACGAAAGTATAAGCCTGGTTAAGGTCGCATCTTACAACTAAAGTGTTGCCCTCCATGTATGAACACACTAAAGAAATTTTGTATGATAGAGTTTAGTTTGTTAAGGCTCTATTTGTTCTATTATTTTGTACATGACTGTACTTGTATTTTTAAAATATTTATTTTATGTTGCATATTGCTGTTTTAATAGTGCACATTGCTGCTACCAAAAAAAGCCACTTGATAGCAGGTACCCTCTGTGACCTCATTGTTATTATTATTATTTGTTTGTTTTTGTTGTTTTCCATTGAGAACAAGATTGTTACATTTATTTTAATTAAATAAATAAAAAAATACAATCGGATCGAGGATTTAGAGAATCGTGACACCCCTAGAAGAGACACGCATGGTGTATAGGGTTAGGGTTTCTGAAGGCTAATAAGTGAATCTAATGCTAACAGCAACATCGGTCTAACCCAGCTTGCTAAGCAGGAATGGTGTATAATCTTTTAATGTTTTAAGATTAGCCATCAAGTGTTTGTAGTATAAGAAGCCAGTTAATCTGTTAACCAATCTGTTGATCTGTATTTATATCTGAACTCTGTGATTGTTATACACCTTTCTGAAACTGCTGTCCAGTCCAGTAGATCAGATTTGTTTTCTGAGGAGAAGAGGAAGTGAAGTGTGTGTTGTTTCTCCCTGTGCTGCCCCCTGCAGGATGGAGGCCTCGTGTGTGGAGCTGGCTCTGGAGGGCGAGCGCCTGTGTAAGGTGGGGGATTACACCACAGGTGTGTCCTTCTTCCAGGCCGCCATGAAGGAGGGCACAGACGACCTTCAGGTGCTGAGCGCCATCTACAGTCAGCTGGGGAACGCCTACTTCCACCTGCAGGACTACAGCAGGGCTCTGACGTTTCACCACCACGACCGAACACTCACCAGGTACACACACACATTCTCTCTCTCACACACACCTCCTTTTTTGAGCGGGTGCACCGCGTAACTGCGCTTTGTTTCAGGACGATGGGGGACCTGCTGGGAGAGGCCAAGGCCTGTGGTAACCTTGGCAACACACTGAAGGTGTTGGGTCGCTATGACGAGGCCCTGGTCTTCTGCCAGAGACACCTGGACATCTGCAGAGATGCTGAAGACAAGGTGAGCAGTCACACCTGCCCTCCCTGTGTGTGTGTGTGTGTGTGTGTGTGTGTGTGTGTGTGTGTGTGTGTGTGTGTGTGTGTGTGTGTGTGTGTGTGTGTGTGTGTGTGTGTGTGAACAGCTCATGTAATTGTGTGTGTGTGTGTGTGTGTGTGTTATATGTGTGTGGTAGGTAGGTCAGGCCAGGGCTCTGTTCCACTTTGGGAACGTGTATCATGCTAAGGGGAAGAGCTTGTGCAGGAGTGACTGTGAGCCTGGACACCTTCCAGAGGAGATCAGCGCTGCACTCAGGACAGCAGCACAGTACTACCAGTGAGTCTGTGGGTGTGTGAGGGTGTGGGTGTGGGTGTGTGGGTGTGGGTGTATGCATGTGTGTGGGTGTATGAGTGTGTGGGTGTATGAATGTGTGGATGGGTGTGTGTGTGTGGGGTGTGTGAGTGTGAGGGGGGGTGAGAGGGAGTATGCTGTGTGTCTGTATTCTCCATGTGTGTGTACATTTAATCTTAATTTTATCATTTTGCTAAATTGTGTGTCTTAATGCAAGTCTGGTTGCCTAAACCAGTGGTTCCCAAAGTGGGGGGCGCGCCCCCTAGGTGGGGCGCGGAGCTATTCCGGGGGGGGGGGGCGCAGAGCTTGAAAGTAAAACGTGCACATGTGTGAATATTAGGGATGGACCGATTCTGATATTAATATCTGAAAAAATTCTAGATCGGGTATCGGGGACAATGTGACCGATCCATAAAAACAGATCTATTCAGTCTAATTCTAGACTGTGGTGTGCAGGGAGAACCTGTCCATCGTGAAGGACCTGGGAGACAGAGCAGCTCAGGGCCGCACCTGTGGTAACCTGGGCAACACCTACTACCTGCTTGGGGACTTCCACAGCGCCGTGGTCTCCCACCAACAGGTGCCGTAGATTAGCCATGTACCAAAACATATGAACATCTGGTCATGTGATTCATGTACCAAAACATATTAACATCTGGTCATGTGATACATGTACCAAAACATATTAACATCTGGTCATGTGATTCATGTACCAAAACATATGAACATCTGATCATGTGATACATGTACCAAAACATATTAACATCTGGTCATGTGATTCATGTACCAAAACATATTAACATCTGGTCATGTGATTCATGTACCAAAACATATTAACATCTGGTCATGTGATACATGTACCAAAACATATGAACATCTGGTCATGTGATTCATGTACCAAAACATATAAACATCTGGTCATGTGATTCATGTACCAAAACATATGAACATCTGGTCATGTGATGCTTATACCAAAACATATGAACATCTGGTCATGTGATTCATGTACCAAAACATATAAACATCTGGTCATGTGATTCATGTACCAAAACATATGAACATCTGGTCATGTGATGCTTATACCAAAACATATGAACATCTGGTCATGTGATGCTTATACCAAAACATATAAACATCTGGTCATGTGATTCATGTACCAAAACATATGAACATCTGGTCATGTGATACATGTACCAAAACATATAAACATCTGGTCATGTGATGCTTATACCAAAACATATAAACATCTGGTCATGTGATTGATGTACCAAAACAAATGAACATCTGATCATGTGATGCTTATACCAAAACATATATAAACATCTGGTCATGTGATTCATGTACCAAAACATATGAACATCTGATCATGTGATGCTTATACCAAAACATATATAAACATCTGGTCATGTGATACATGTACCAAAACATATGTAAACATCTGGTCATATGAATGTGTGAATAGTGAATAGTGAGTGTGGTTTTATCATTATAATTATTACTGTGTTTTTCTCTTTCAGCGTCTCCTCATCGCTAAAGAGTTTGGTGATCGGGCAGCAGAGAGGCGTGCATACTGTAACCTAGGAAACGCCTACATCTTTCTGGGACAGTTTGAAAAAGCAGCTGAACACTACAAGTGAGAAACCACCACACAGTGTTCACTACCACACACACAGTGTTCACTACCACACACACACACAGTGTTCACTACCACACACACACAGTGTTCACTACCACACACACACACAGTGTTCACTGCCACACACACACAGTGTTCACTACCACACACACACACACAGTGTTCACTACCACACACACAGTGTTCACCACACACAAACACAGTATTCACCACTATGTATATATGTGTGTTTGTGTGTGTGTGTGTGTGCGTGCGTGTTTGTGTGTGTGTGTGTGTGTGTGTGTGTGTGTGTGTGTGTGTGTGTGTGTATGTGTGTGTGTATATGTATATGTGTATGTATGTGTGCGTGCGTGTGTGTGTGTGTGTGTGTGTGTGTGTGTGTGTGTGTGCGCGTACAGGAAAGCCCTGCAGCTGGCGAGACAATTGAAAGATCGTGCAGTGGAGGCTCAGGCCTGTTACAGTCTGGGCAGCACATACACACTCCTGCAGGACTACGAGAGAGCTGTGGACTACCATCTCAAACACCTGCTCATCGCCCAGGACCTCAACGACAGGTACACGCACTCACCTGGGCACAACGACGGGTACACGCATACACTTGGGCACAATGACAGGTACACGCACTCACCTGGGCACAACGACGGGTACACGCATACACTTGGGCACAATGACAGGTACACACACACCTGAGTACAATGACAGGTACACACACACCTGAGTACAATGACAGGTACACACACACCTGAGTACAATGACAGGTACACACACACCTGAGTACAATGACAGGTACACACACACACCTGGGCACAATGACACGTACACACACACACCTGGGCACAATGACACGTACACGCACACACCTGAGTACAATGACAGGTACACACACACACCTGGACACAATGACAGGTACACACACACACCTGGGCACAATGACACGTACACGCACACACCTGAGTACAATGACAGGTGCACACACACCTGGGCACAATGACAGGTACACACACACACCTGGGCACAATGACACGTACACTCACACACCTGGACACAATGACAGGTACACACACAGCACAATGACAGGTACACACACACCTGAGCACAATGATAGGTACACACACACACCTGGGCACAATGACACGTACACTCACACACCTGGGCACAATGACAGGTACACACACACCTGAGTACAATGACACATACACACACACCTGAGCACAATGACAGGTACACGCACACACCTAGACACTGCTCTACACACCACTCAGGCTTGTGTGTGTGCGTGTGTGTGTGTGTGCGTGTGTGTGTGTGTGTACGTGTGTGTGTGTGTGTGTGTACGTATGTGTGTGCGTGTACGTATGTGTGTGCGTGTACGTATGTGTGTGCGTGTATGTGTGTGTGCGCGTGTGTGTGTGTACGTATGTGTGTGTGTACGTATGTGTGTGTGTACGTGTGTGTGTGTGTGTGTGTGTGTGTGTGTGTGTGTGTATTAGGGTCGGGGAAGGCCGTGCTTACTGGAGTCTGGGAAACGCGCACACAGCACTGGGGAATCATGAACAGGCGGTGCACTTCGCTGAGAGACATCTGGAGATCACTAAAGAGGTGCACACGCACACACCTATACACACACTCACCTATACACACAAACACACACACGCACACATACACACACACACACACACCCTGCTAAAGAGGTACACACACTTTCTGCCCTACTTTCATGGAACTGGGAACCTGTTATTAATATTGCTTAACATTTCAAAAATAATTACATTTACCATACAAACTAAGACATTAACGGTTAGGAGTTTGTTACTATAGTGTTGAATATCTGATGCATTTCTGCACATCATGAACCCATGGAACAGTATTCATTGTTCATACATCTCAGTAGATTTACGTAAGATTTTTACCCTGGAAATCTGTAAATGTTCGAATAGAAATGCACTTGTGTGCTTTGATCACAGTTGTGAGTTGACCCTGTATGTGTGCGTGCGTATGTGTGCGTGCGTATGTGTGCGTGCGTGCGTATGTGTGTGTGTGTGTGTGTGTGTGTGTGTGTGTGTGTGTGTGTGTGTGTGTGTGTGTGTGTGTGTGTGTGTGTGTGTGTGTGTAGACAGGAGACCGCAGTGGTGAGCTCACTGCCCGTATGAACGTGTCGGACCTCCAGCTGGTTCTTGGTCTCAGTTACACCAGCAGCTCCATCTTATCAGAGAGCAGAGACATGAGCTCTACCCTACATGGTACACGCACACACACACACACACACATACACACACACACACACACACACACACACAGAGACATGAGCTCCACCCTACATGGTACACGCAGCTACACCCACACACACACACACACACACACACACACACACACACACACACACACACACACACACACACACACACACACACACACACAGACATGAGCTCCACCCTACATGGTACACACACACACACACACACACAGACATGAGCTCCACCCTACATGGTACACACACACACACAGACATGAGCTCCACCCTACATGGTACACACACACACACACACAGACATGAGCTCCACCCTACATGGTACACACACACCCACACACACACACACACACACAGTCATGAGCTCCACCCTACATAGTACACACAGCTACACCCAAAACCCTCTCACATCACAGCAGTGCTCAATTATACAATTAACTATATTTAATGAACTTGTTTGCACACACACACACACCTACTCAATACTGTGCACAAGTTCAAGGCAGGTGTACAATAAATGTGCAACAGTGCTTTAATTTTTTTTTATAAGTTAATAGTTAACAGAATGCAAAGTGAGTGAATCAAAAGAAAAATCTAAATTGCTAACAGAGTGTGTCTCTGTGTGCATGTGTCTCTGTGTGTCTGTGTGCGTGCGTGTGTCTCTGTCTGTGTCTCTGTGTGTGTGCGTGTGCATGTGTGTGTGTGTCCGTGTGTCTCTGTGTGTGTGTCTGTGTGCGTGCGTGTGTCTCTGTCTGTGTCTCTGTGCGTGTGTGTGTGTGTGTGTGTGTGTGTGTGTGTGTGTGTGTGTGTGTGTGTGTGTGCAGGAGCGAGGTCCAGGATGGAGAGACGTAACAGCATGGAGAACCTAGAACTGATGAAACTTACTCCAGACAAGCTTAGTGTGAGTGCGCCCTCTGGTGGCGAACCCTTCACACAACACCTGCTTACAGCAACTCTACAACCCTCACCAGGCCCTGCTAGTACAGACACAAACCTGCTGATATCTACGTCGACATATTACCACCACACAGCACCACACCAGCCAGTACACAGACACGCACAGGGCTGCATGAGATGATGAATTATTAGTTATTACATTCATATTTATAACTTTACTGTTATTATTTTTTATTTATAGTTTATCATAGTTGAAATTACTTCCTGTGTGTGTGTGTGTGTGTGTGTGTGTGTGTGTGTGTGTGTGTGTGTGTGTGTGTGTGTGCAGGGTCAGTTGTGTGGTGGTGGTGGTGGTGGTGTAAACAGGCTGCCGCGGGCGGTGCTGGTGAAGTCCAGACCAGGTTTAGGGTCCCGACTGTTGTCCCTCACCCGCCTGCGGGGCAAGAAGCAGCCGAGCAGCTCCAGCAAAGTCCTGCAGGACTCCAGCAACACGAGGGACCCGCAACCCTCACACAAGGTGTCTGTCCCCGCCCCACTCACTCTGCCCCGCCCCCGCAACCCTCACACAAGCTGTCTGTCCCCGCCCCACTCACTCTGCCCCGCCCCCGCAACCCTCACACAAGGTGTCTGTCCCCGCCCCACTCACTGCCCCGCCCCCGCAACCCACACACAAGGTCTGTCCCCGCCCTACTCACTGACCCGCCCCCGCAACCCACACACAAGGTGTCTGTCCCCGCCCTACTCACTCTGCCCCGCCCCCGCAACCCTCACACAAGGTGTCTGTCCCCGCCCCACTCACTCTGCCCCGCCCCCGCAACCCTCACACAAGGTGTCTGTCCCCGCCCCACTCACTCTGCCCCGCCCCCGCAACCCACACACAAGGTGTCTGTCCCCGCCCTACTCACTCTGCCCCGCCCCCGCAACCCTCACACAAGGTGTCTGTCCCCGCCCTACTCACTCTGCCCCGCCCCCGCAACCCTCACACAAGGTGTCTGTCCCCGCCCTACTCACTCTGCCCCGCCCCCGCAACCCTCACACAAGGTGTCTGTCCCCGCCCTACTCACTCTGCCCCGCCCCCGCAACCCTCACACAAGGTCTGTCCCCGCCCCACTCACTCTGCCCCGCCCCCGCAACCCTCACACAAGGTGTCTGTCCCCGCCCCACTCACTGCCCCGCCCCCGCAACCCACACACAAGGTGTCTGTCCCCGCCCTACTCACTCTGCCCCGCCCCCGCAACCCTCACACAAGGTCTGTCCCCGCCCCACTCACTCTGCCCCGCCCCCGCAACCCTCACACAAGGTCTGTTCCCGCCCTACTCACTCTGCCCCGCCCCCGCAACCCTCACACAAGGTCTGTCCCCGCCCCACTCACTCTGCCCCGCCCCCGCAACCCACACACAAGGTCTGTCCCCGCCCCACTCACTCTGCCCCGCCCCCGCAACCCTCACACAAGGTCTGTCCCCGCCCCACTCACTCTGCCCCGCCCCCGCAACCCTCACACAAGGTGTCTGTCCCCGCCCTACTCACTCTGCCCCGCCCCCGCAACCCTCACACAAGGTCTGTCCCCGCCCTACTCACTCTGCCCCGCCCCCGCAACCCTCACACAAGGTGTCTGTCCCCGCCCTACTCACTCTGCCCCGCCCCCGCAACCCTCACACAAGGTGTCTGTCCCCGCCCTACTCACTCTGCCCCGCCCCCGCAACCCTCACACAAGGTCTGTCCCCGCCCCACTCACTCTGCCCCGCCCCCGCAACCCTCACACAAGGTGTCTGTCCCCGCCCCACTCACTCTGCCCCGCCCCCGCAACCCTCACACAAGGTGTCTGTCCCCGCCCTACTCACTCTGCCCCGCCCCCGCAACTCTCACACAAGGTGTCTGTCCCCGCCCCACTCACTCTGCCCCGCCCCCGCAACCCTCACACAAGGTGTCTGTCCCCGCCCCACTCACTCTGCCCCGCCCCCGCAACCCTCACACAAGGTGTCTGTCCCCGCCCCACTCACTCTGCCCCGCCCCCGCAACCCTCACACAAGGGCTCCGTCTGAAATGCCATACTTCCGTCCTATTCAGTAGGCTAAATCAGTACGAGATAAAGGCTAGTGTGACCGAATACACAGTATGAATTAAACAGTAAGCGAAAAGTACCCGGATGTACTGAATTGGGCGCCATTTTGAAGTATGCGATTGCGGCACACTGTCCTATCCCATAATTCAACTGGAGCAGTGGAGGCGTTCAGAGCAGAGAAAACAGGTAGCGAGTAAGCTGTTTAAAAATATAAGTAAGATACAACTATGCATATGCAGAAATACTGAAATTAAATTCAATACCCTTTAAAAGATCTTCCAAAAAAAGTTTAAGACCTCATCGCCACTTTAAGTTGTAATCAGCAACAGATCTTAAAAAATTATTGTAATTTGCAATTAAACCTTTAAAACACAACCATACAACAGAACAGACACAGTATGAAGAAACAAAGGTCAAAAGGATAAATTGAACCAGAGCTAGATATACTAAAATATAACTTTGGTCACGACAAGAAACAAGTAACTCTTAACTATTTATTACCTAGGACAACTTGATTAAACTAGTGAATAAAAAATAACAGTAAACACGGTACTCATGACATCTGCCTCAATGTGTGTGTTTTTCATTCGAATTACTTCAATTTGCATCAACTCCTGAGTTTTTCTTTATGTCTACATCTCATTAACACTATGGCGGTGCTTATGTTCATTTATGTAAACATGACATCTGTACCTGCATGTGTGTTATGTTCGTTTATGTATAAATGACATCTGTAGCCAGCCACATGTGTAGTATGTTCGTTATTTCACAATAACCGAGAACCTTCAGACCGTCAACACCAGCATCTGTGTCCGAGCTCCCCACATCTCGGCTACACCGAACCACTCACTCACTCACTCACACACTCACTCCGGTTACAAAGTGGTACATCTTCTCAAGACTTGATCTGTGGGGCCATTAATGATCCTATAGCACCAATTACGATAAAAAATTTTTTAGATGCTTTACAGGCGATGACATCATGTTATGTTTAATAGTTGTAGAGAGGAAAATACATTCATGCATACTTTTTGTTGTTTAGGCAAAGCTAAAATATCAATGAAAATTCTATACGGTTAAGGCTTTTTAATACTTTTTAAGACCCCCTGTACAGACACCCTGTACAACCAAAAAATAAAAACTACCATGGTGATGAAATCTGAAACACTTATGTCAACTTTAGACACTTTTGCCTAAAGACTTGACCAACTTTGTTTGGTTTAGAAGTGGTTTGTAGGTCAAATTATTTTATGTTAATTCTGTTTTAGTTTATTTTTTTAATTTTGTTGCGTAATTGTTATGCTGATATAGCAAAGTTGGTAGATTGACCTCACCTTGTCAGTAATGTCAGTCAGGATCTCTTCACTGACTACTGCTGTAATTTATTATAGAAATATATTATACATATATAAAGAGCTCATCATATATCTTTTTGATCTTTGACCTCCTACAGCGTGCGAGTGAGGACATGTTGGGTGATGAGGGCTTCTTTGATCTGCTGAGTCGTTTCCAGGGCAATAGGATGGATGATCAGCGCTGTTCTATTCAGCAGGGGCGGGGCTGCCAGTTCTCTACTGTCTCAAACTCCGCCTCCTCTTCAAACCCACCAGATCACATGAAAACATGTGAGTGCCAATCCTGTCAGCAGTGAATCGGATCACTTTGCAATACTGAACAGTCCACACTGAGCTCCCATCCAGTGACTGAACAGAGGGAAGAGCTCTGGAGCCACACTACACTACAGTCACACTACAACCACCACTACACTACAGTCGCAATACAGCCACACTACAACCACCACTACACTACAGTCGCAATACAGCCACACTACAACACCACACTACAGCCACACTACAACCACCACAACAGTACACTGCAGTCGCAATACAGCCACACTACAACCACCACTACACTACAGTCGCAATACAGCCACACTACAACCACCACAACAGTACACTACAGTCGCAATACAGCCACACTACAACCACCACAACACTACAGTCGCAATACAGCCACACTACACTACAGTCGCACTACAACACCACCACTACACTACAGTCGCAATACAGCCACACTACAACACCACCACTACACTACAGCCACACTTCAACAACACTACAGTCACACTACAACACTACAGTTGCACTACTACACTACATTCACACTACAGCCACACTTCAACAACACCACTACACTACAGCCACACTTCAACAACGCTACACTACAGTCACAACGCAGCCACACCACAACACTACAGTCGCACCACTACACTACAGTTGCACTACAGCCACACTTCGACAACACCACTACACTACAGTTACACTTCAACTACACTACAGTCGCACTACAACCACGCTACAGTCGCACTACAACAACACAGCTACACTTCAACACCACCACAACACTACACTAGTTGCACTACTACAACACTACAGTTGCGCCACAACACTTCAACAACACCACCACAGCACTACACTACAGTCGCACAACACTACAGCCACACTACAACACTACAGTTGCACCGCAACACTACAGTTGCACCACAACACCACCACAATACTACACTATTGTTGCACTTTAACAACACTACACTATAGTCACACTACAGCCACACTTCAACACTACACTACAGTAACACTAGTTGCACTACAGCCAAACTTCAACAGCAACAAAACTACACTACAGTTGCACTACAACACCACAGCTACACTACAGTCTCTCTACAGCAACACTACAGTGGAGTGAATGTCATTGCTCTGAGTGGAGGATATGTGGGAACACCACAGGGAGAACAGAAAACGGATGTGTTTCTTACAGATGTATGTCAACAAAACAGTCCAGGCTCTTGTGCTTTTATAAGTTGGAGTGTTGGATAATCCTAATGTGTGTTTACAGCTTTGGCTGAGTGTGTGGCGTCCCCGGGTCAGGAGGCGTTCGCCGGACAGCTGGACAGAGCTCAGGACCGGAGGCTGGATGCTCAGAGGGCGGCGGGTGGTCTCTCCAGCTCGTGGAGCCGTCTGGCCGGACCGGGCCGGGCCAGGCAGGCCGTCCTGGGTCAGCTGGAAAGGACAGACACCTCTGAGCCTGACGAACAGTTCTTGGACATGCTGGTGAAGTGTCAGGTGAGAGACGGACGGGACCGCTGCTCTGACAGGACCACTGCTTTGACAGGACCGCTGCTCTGACAGGACCGCTGCTCTGACAGGACCGCTGCTCTGACAGGATCGCTGTTCTGACAGGATCGCTGTTCTGACGGCTACAGGTGCACATGCATAGCAGTTAATTATACAAGGGGGGGGGGGGGGGGGGGGGTTGGTGTGGGCACCAAACAGTGACACCTGCTGGCTGCATTGAGTAAGTGACTTCTGCTGGTGTTTTGAGTGTTGTGACCGTCATGGGGCAGTGATGAGTGAAGCTTCCTAGTAGACAAACCTGCTGTGTTTAGGTCTGCTGCACTGTTAATAGAGTTATGCAAAATATGGTGTGGTGGTGGTGTTGGGATTAGGGGTGAGGGGTGGGGTGTTGGGATTAGGGGTGTGGTGGTGGTGTTGGGATTAGGGGTGTGGTGGTGGTGTTGGGATTAGGGGTGTGGTGGTGGTGTTGGGATTAGGGGTGAGGGGTGGGGTGGTGGTGTTGGGATTAGGGGTGAGGGGTGTGGTGGTGGTGTTGGGATTAGGGGTGAGGGGTGTGGTGGTGGTGTTGGGATTAGGGGTGTGGTGGTGGTGTTGGGATTAGGGGTGGGGTGGTGGTGTCATGGTCGGGGTGGCACTATTAACCGTTTAATGACTGATGACATACTTTTCTTTCACTTCTCTTCCTCTTTCTATTGCCCTGATGTTCTCTACTTCTTCCACCTCCCCCTTTCTCTTCTCCCCTTCTCCCTCGTTCTCTGTCCTCCCTCCCTCCCTCCCTCAGGGATCTCGTCTGAATGATCAGAGGTGTGCCCCTCCCACTGCTCCAGCTCGTGGTCTCACCATCCCTGATGAAGACTTCTTCAGCCTCATCCTCCGCTCACAGGCCAAGAGGATGGATGAACAGAGAGTCACACTACCGTCCACACGCTAAACATACACACACACACACACACACACCCCACTCTTAAGGCACTGAGAATGCACATACTCTTGAGATGTGCATACATTTATAGATTTAATACACACACACACATATTCAGGTGAATGTATTTAACATTCACATTCCTCACACAGTTTGCTTGTTAGTAACTGGATCCCGGTCCGGTGTGACCACGAGTCTGCCGGTTTGTGGTTTGTCTTCTGCATTGACGGTCAACAGAATATCTAAGGCAGACT
The DNA here is from genome assembly GCF_052324685.1 of Brachyhypopomus gauderio. Taxonomy (NCBI): domain Eukaryota; kingdom Metazoa; phylum Chordata; class Actinopteri; order Gymnotiformes; family Hypopomidae; genus Brachyhypopomus; species Brachyhypopomus gauderio. Next base: position 424,198 of record NC_135229.1, on the reverse strand, counting down.
AATGTTTGCATGCATGTGTGATGTGTAGTGTGTGTGCTCAGGTGATATTGGGGTATGTTTATGATATAGTATCCACAGTGATAGTGGGGCCAGTCTTATCGATTGGCACTGTAAGTTCTCTTAAAAATGTTTTATTATAAGGGACGTGGCACAGAGCAGCAATTCCAAGGTTTGTGTATATCCGTTATGGTTTGGAATTACATTGTATTTTTTATTGTATTTTTATTATTAGGGTGTGTTTTTATTTTAATTTTATCTAAGGTAGTGTACATGTTTGTTTATTTGAATGACTAAAAGTCCTTCACACAGATGTACCTTTGAACTCGGTCTTTGTGTTGATGTGTAAGTCTCTGCTCTTATCCTTTACTTATAGCAGCTGTTTTAATTATTAGCTGGAATGACAGGTGTGTTTGTGGTTGTTTGTCATTTTCATTTGCATGTCAGGATTCAGAACACACTGACGTCATTAATGTAATTTGTTGTGTAAACGGCAGTTATGAGTTATTCTGATTTGTACATTTCACTATCTCAGCTGTCCACAGGCTCTGTAATTAGTATCACTCACTCACAGAGCTGTGTCAGGTACTGTGGTGAGGGGGCGGGGCACAGAACAGGTACTGTGGTGAGGGGGTGGGGCACAGAACAGGTGCTGTGGTGAAGTGTGGACAGCTGTCACTGAGCACTTCAAATAATTTGGGCACCATTTGTCAGGCCTTCAGAAGGTATGAACAGTGTGTGTGTGTGTGTGTGTGTGTGTGTGTGTGTGTGTGTGTGTGGTACCAGACAGCAAGGTTAATGTAATTGCTCATTGTTTATCATGGAAGGTGTAACTTTCACAAAGTGCTTTTATCCAAAATGGGGGTTCTAGACTTTATTACATATGTTTAAAAAATATAAATAGTAAAGAATGTTAATAAAAATATTCCCATTTTTATATCTCCAGAATGTATAATTGTTTCTCAAAATGTTAAAGCACTGTCTGTACTACTACAGGTACACCTGCACTATTACTACAGGTGTATCAGCACTGTCTAGACTACTACAGGTATACCAGCACTATTACTACAGGTGTATTAGCACTGTCTACACTACTACAGGTATACCAGCACTATTACTACAGGTGTATCAGCATTGTCTATACTACTACAGGTACACCTGCACTATTACTACAGGTGTATCAGCACTGTCTATACTACTACAGGTACACCTGCACTATTACTACAGGTGTATCAGCACTGTATACTACTACAGGTACACCTGCACTATTACTACAGGTGTATCAGCACTGTCTATACTACTACAGGTACACCTGCACTATTACTACAGGTGTATCAGCACTGTCTACACTACTACAGGTACACCTGCACTGTCTACACTACTACAGGTACACCTGCACTATTACTACAGGTGTATCAGCACTGTCTACACTATTACAGGTACACCTGCACTATTACTACAGGTGTATCAGCACTGTACACGACTACAGGTACACCTGCACTATTACTACAGGTGTATCAGCACTGTCTATACTACTACAGGTACACCAGCACTATTACTACAGGTGTATTAGCACTGTCTATACTACTACAGGTACACCTGCACTATTACTACAGGTGTATCAGCACTGTCTATACTACTACAGGTACACCTGCACTATTACTACAGGTGTATCAGCACTGTCTACACTACTACAGGTAC